>NC_143012.1:204774175-205041675 GCF_055824585.1 Amblyomma mixtum | reverse complement strand
GTAATCGCGCCCCAGGAACAATCCCGCCGCGGCTGGAGGCAGCCGCGAAGAGCAACGACCATGACCAACAGCTATGTACCGTCCAGCAGGTCCTCGGGGCGCTCGAACGGCAGGGACCCAGCGAGCCGGCAACGGCGAGCGGAGACCCGCGCCGAGTAACGGCAGCCTCGTAGACGACGTAGGCCCCCGTCGGGGCGCGCGAGCGCCCAACTGCAGGCACAAATAAAGTTTCCTCCAATCCAATCCAATCCAATCCTACACAACGATAGTTACTGCTGACTCCAGCGCCGCCGCATCTCCGTGACGTCACGGCAAGACGCTTTACAGCGCCGTATCATGGGGGCTGCCATCTTTGATCACGTGATCACGCCGCCATTATTCGCCTCCTGACCGCTCGGCGCGCGCCTCGTCGCAACGGCTCCTGCGTCTGATGTTTCGGTTCTGACAGGCAGTGTGTCGCCTGATACGGTTGTAAAGGAGTGGGAAGACGACACTGTGATTGGTCCGAAGCTTCGAAGGACATGTGAAAACCCCAATTTGATCACTTCAGGCGTGAAAACGGGACCGGGCTTCATGTAGCGAAGAGCCGCTGAGCTCTGCGCCTGTTCGAGGAAACGGGTGGATCGCCTGAATGCCGCTGAAGGCTTTGCTTATTATTTTGTATTGTTATTATCTAGAACAGTAAGGTTTAATAACCCTGCGGCTGCGCAGGTCGTTATCGTATTGTGCACATGCATGCAGACACTGCTCTAAAACGCTCACATGCACATCGTACTCATTTGTTTACAACCTGTTAAAGGTGCTTAGGAAGCCTAAAATATTTTCTGTTGGTTTGCTAAACAAAGGAAGGCGACAAAAATAAATAAACAAACACATGTTACCCAGTCATTTAAGCAGTACCATGCATCAAGCAGCCTTCACAAGATTGCATGCAATCGTTTACAAGGATTCCGCTATATAATTGTTATAACGCGCGCATGGCAGAGCGTTCACTACAAGAAGTTCACAATTATGTCAGCCTCACATAGTATAAAATTGTGGTACGCTCCATGCTCGATATGCGGACATGAAATTGCTCGAGGTCTTGTTGGTTGTAAGTAATCAGCCGGAGTCACTTTTAACGTCTGTCTCGCATGGAAGTGACAACCGCGGAGTACAGCAGCCGTAACGCAAATGCTTTATTCCGATTGTGGTTTACGAAAACCGCCTTACTTGGAGCGAAGTTCAACAGTAGCACCAAGACGGTGTGTAATACACGAACTGACGGTAAGCGTTGTCCGCTCGCACGGCTATGCACTGCGCAATATGCAGTAGAGGTATAGGAGCGTAAGTCGTCTTTGTGACGTTTCGGTGGCAGGTCAGCTTGTTCATGCGGCGATGTTGCGCACTTACCCTCGCAGATTTTCGAAGATCGAGACCTTTCTATCTATAGACCAGAATTTTGAGCCTTTCCCGGGCGCGGCCATTTTGCACCGACTGGCGCGCCGCGGTGCGGGCGTTTCTTTGGGGACTGCTGGGCTGCGGCAGTTCCGCGGCCGCGCGTGCATATAACCGCGCTTCGGGCGCTAAAAAAAAACATTGTCGAGCATACTTCCGCTGCGTGGCTGTGATGCAGGAAGTATTTACGTTATCACAGCGATAACATTGACGCGTTTTAATGACATTTAGTTTGACATTCAGGCTAATTGTGCCGGCGCTTAGAACGCGCTCGTGCTTATATCGAATTCCGTCTTGGTGCTCCGCTGCAAAGAAACGTTTTGTTCAATATCAAGCATTAGGTGTGCGGCTAGCATGCAATTCCAATTCCCATGCACTCTTATTCCTTCCTGCCGGCTGGCCATAAAGCCACCCCCCCTTCCACAAACAGGGCTTTCTTGTCGCCGCGCCAGTTTATCAACAAATTACCGCTGTGAGCTCAACTGAGTCGCAGCGCCAACAGAAAACAAATTTTGTCATGGTTTATGCAACCTGGTGCATAAAAACGTACTTTCGCTTAATTTATCGAAGCTTGAATAGATATGAGCTGCTAATCCAGCTTTCACTAATTCTGAGGTCCGAAGTCGCGTTATTTTATTCAGGAGCTCTCGCCGCGTGTGAGAGCGTTGCGTAGCCGTTTGGCTAAGTGTGGAAATGTAATGAAATCGCGCATATTTTTCTATGAATAAGGTAGATACCGCACCGCTGCGGTGGCTCAGTGGTTACGGCTCTCGGCTCCGGCCCAAAAGACGCGGGTTCGATCCCGGTCGCGACGGCCGAATTTCGACGGAGGCGAAATTCTAGAGGCCCATGTACTGTGCGATGTCAGTGCACGTTAAAGAACCCCAGGTGGTCGAAATTTCCGGAGTCCTTCACTACGGCGTCCCTCATAGCCTGAGTCGCTTTGGGACGTAAAACCTTAATAAACCAAACCAAACTAAGGTAGATAACAACAGCAGAAAGATACTATTAGATAAACCTTAACCCCCCAGATACCTCTGACATGCGTGCGGAAAAAGCAGCTGAAGTCGGTAGCGGTCGTGCTTACAATCCTGTGCATGAAATGTGTTTAATGGGAACAAGAGCAAGCTCAGCGCAAGGATGCCGAACACGTACTGGTGATCGAAAACACGCGCTCCGTCGGGACAACCTTCAGTCTGCAGCTCGCCTATCCAGTTACTACTCCACTGAGTCAAATCAATAGATCTACATTCTGATGCATAAAATTATCATAGATGATATCGCACGTAAAAGGTGACAACAAACGACACGACAGAGCAGAAATCTGCTTAGAAGTGCCGGTTTCCAGTCCGTACACTGCCTTGTCGACTACCCTCGGATGTCACGTTAACGAGTAACTGCGCGCAAGATAACCGCAGTACTGTCTGGAAGAGGGAAAATGTGAGTAGTGACGCACAGTACACACCCTCATAGGTTATCTGATGGAGCACAGCAACGGCAGAAGCGAACACGTAAACATGCGTTCTACGCGCGGCGCCGGCGCGGCCCGCAGTCCCTCGGGCCGCGTGCGCCGACAGATGGCGACTGGTGTCGAGAGTAGCAGCGCGCCCACAGCCTGCGTGCGAGGGTAAAAAAACCTGGTCCAGATTTTTGAGCCTCTCCTGGGCGCGGCCATTTTGCACCGACTGGCGCGCCGCGGTGCGGGCGTTTCTTTGGGGACTGCGGGGCTGCGGCAGTTCCGCGGCCGCGCCTGCATATAGCCGCGCTTCGGGCGCTAAAAAAACATTGTCGAGCATACTTCCGCTGCGTGGCTGTGTTGCAGGAAGTATTTACGTTATCAAAGCGATAACATTGACGCGTTTTAATGACATTTAGTTTGACATTCAGGTTAATTGTGCCGGCGCTTAGAACGCGCTCGTGCTTAATCGAATTCCGTCTTGGTGCTCCACCGCAAAGAAACTTTTTATTCAATATCAAGAATTAGGTGTGCGGCTAGTATGCAGTTCCAATTCCCATGCACTCTTATTCCTTCCTGCCGGCCATAAAGCCCCCCCCCCCCCCCCCCCTTCCACAAACGGCTTTCTTGTCGCCGCGCCAGTTTATCAACAAATTACCGCTGTGAGCTCAACTGAGTCGCAGCGCCAACAGAAAACAAATTTTGTCATGGTTTATGCACCCTTGTGCATAAAAACGTACTTTCGCTTCATTTATAAAAGCTTGAATAGATATGAGCAGCTAATCCAGCTTTCACTAATTCTGAGGTCCGAAGTCGCGTTATGTTATTCAGGAGCTCTCGCCGCGTGTGAGAGCGTTGCGTAGGCGTTTGTCTAAGTGTGGAAAATGTAATGAAATCGCGCATATTTTCCTATGAATAATGTAGATACCGCACCGCTGCGGTGGCTCAGTGGTTACGGCTCTCTGCTCTGGCCCAAAAGACGCGGGTTCGATCCCGGCCGCGGCGGCCGAATTTCGAAGGAGGCGAAATTCTAGAGGCCCGTGTACTGTGCGATGTCAGTGCACGTTAAAGAACCCCAGGTGGTCGAAATTTCCGGAGCCCTTCACTACGGCGTCCCTCATAGCCTGAGTCGCTTTGGAACGTAAAACCTTAATAAACCAAACCAAGCTAAGGTAGATACCAACAGCAGAAAGATACTATAGATAAACCTTTGCCCCCCAGATACCTCTGACATGTGTGCGGAAAAAAGCAGCTGAAATCGGTAGCGGTCGTGCTTACAATCCTGTGCATGAAATGTTCTGAATGGGAACAAGAGCAAGCTCAGCGCAAGGATGCTGAACACGTACTGGTGATCGAAAACACGCGCTCCGTCGGGACAACCTTCAGTCTGCAGCTCGCCTATCCAGTTACTACTCCACTGAGTCAAGTCAATAGATCTATATTCTAATGCATAATATTATCATAGATGATATCGCACGTGAAAGGCGACAACAAACGACACGACAGCGCAGAAATCTGCTTCGAAGTGTCGGTTTCCAGTCCGTACACTACCTGGTCGACTACCCTCGGATGTCACGTTAACGAGTAACTGCGCACAAGATAACCGCAGCACTGTCTGGAAGAGGGCAAATGTGAGTAGTGACGCACAGCACACACCCTCATACGTTAGCTGATGGAGCACAAAACGGCAGAAGCGAACACGTAAACATGCGTTCTATGCGCGGCGCCGGCGCGACCCGCAGTCCGCGCGCGCCGACAGATGGCGACTGGCGTCGAGAGTAGGCGCGCATCCGCAGCCTGCGTGCGAGGGTAAAAAAATCTGGTCTATATTCGCTGTCTTGCTCTGGCGAACATGTGTGTTGCGTTTGCCTGTTCGGAATGGGTGGATGCCCAACGGGCGCGAACAGGGGCAGTACGTCCTTGTGCAGTTCGGTTCCGTGAAGCTCGCAAACGATCGCATCCCGCCCCTTTCACTGTTTGTCGCAATTCTTGCAATCCACAACAGAGCATGTATTTTCTCTTTTCACATTTACACTGCTGCGTCGAGGCATACGCCGGCGACTTACAAAGCAAGTAATGACGCCGTGTTCCGAGCGCACCTGTGGCGCCATCTGGTATCAAAAGAAAGAACTGCGCGCTGTAAACGGTCTATAAGAGATGCGCGGAGAGCAGAGCCATGTGTTGGCAAACAGAAAAACCAAAATGACACGTGCCTGCACGCTAGCGGTGTTTCAGTGCTACGTCTCGCGTTTCACGGGCGCTATGTAGCTGCCCCCCGCTACTGCGCCTGTCCGCGTGTTGCCGGCTGCTCTTGCAACGCTCTTGAAGCGTTTCCTCTGGGCCGATGAAGCGGTCATTTCGCTGCCATTTTCCCGCTGTCTCCAGTGACGATGGCATCGGCGCCGTTGCCCCTTTGTTGTGTTCACCGTCCAGCGTGTTGCTGCGCGTACTGAACGTGGTTGGCGTGAGACCGGAGAAGAAGTAGCGCATTCCCCCCTCTCCATCGTGTAAGCACGAATTTCTTTCGTATGTCAAGTAAGCAAGCGCTTTGAATTCATATAACCGCGTGTCGTGTTATCTTTCGTGTCATGTTGGTTGTTGCGATCTTTTGTTTCATGTTGGCTGCCTTGTGACACTTACTGCGTTGTCTTCTTAGCTGCTTCCTTCACTGACGACAGGGTGCCATTTAATCACGTTCGATTCGCCTTGCTTATCCCCAGGAAGCACGGAACATTAAAATAATGTTATAAATTTGTTATGTGTTTTGAAGTAGCATTATTTTTTCCTTTCGAACGCTACATTATGGTTTAAGATAACAAGTAGCGTGATGTTTTTTACTACAACCCCTAGTTACCATTCCAAGTAGACAATATTCAAATGATGACTTTTAAATGTCATTATGATCATTGTTTAAGATCACCAAATAATGTTTATGTTCTACCATGAATATCCGTTGAATGTTCAAAATGGGCTTTTTCTGAGTATATTCTTCTAAAAGTTATATTATAACCGTGACTATAAAAGTGCTTTACAAGAATCACTGCTTCCCAAAATTTTTCCGGCTTTTTTTTTACGGTCAAGGTATTTTCTAATTAGCTGTATGTCATACCTAAGTCTATTAAATTGTGCCTGCCATATACTGCATGCACGCGACTGTTATTTTGTTTTGTTAGAAAGCTTTGCTTCCTACCCATTCCCTGCTGTTGCTCACGAGACGCCCACCAGTAATGGCTACATAACCTTGACCCCATGGTATCCGTTCGGAGGTGAGCGCATTAAATGCCTGTTGTGCTGTATTGCGGAGGCCACATTTCACTTATCATTGCGGAAACTAAAAGAGCTTTTTTCGTGGCCAGTATTTCTGCCCTGTGTAAAAGAGGGCAAGGACGGATAGGGCTCGTTGGTAATCCGCCGAGCTTAAATGAAACCAAAAACTCCAGCGTGGAAGGGGAATACAGGTAATGACAGCGTTACATGAGTATGGAATACGCAGACGCGGATTCGATCCCGGCCGCCGCGGCAGAATTTCGATCAAGGCGAAATTCTGCAGGGCCGTGTACTGTGCGACGTCAGTGCACGTTAAAGAACCCCAGGTGGTCGAAATTTCCGGAGCCCTTCACTACGGCGTCTCTCATACCCTGAGTCGCTTTGGGACGTTAAACCTTAATAAACCAAACCAAACTAGTATGGAATACGCTCTGTACATGTGCTCTCATACCCGGACATTTTGGGCAGGGAGAAGTAATCATGAACTCCAAGCTAACAGAGCATTAGTAGGCTGAAGAGAGCGTTATTCTTAAATTACTCAACGATGTGCGCTCGTCGACAATACGGCTTTGCCTAGTGTTCTTGTAGTCTCATTCTGTTTTCTCTTTAAATGTTCAGTAGATTGCAATTCCCAAAAAGACGGATGCGCAATATTGTTTGTGCCACTATATAGTGAGAAATATAAAGGGTCTGGGTCGCTTCTCGTTGCAGAAAGGCTACGACATGGAGTCGGCGTGTAGCGATCACGGAGGCATCGAAAGGAAAATTCGTTGTCTGGATTCTGGGCGGATTGGGGCCAGGATAAATAAGCTACTGGCTACGTTAAAGCACAGTGGGTTGAACCTGAAGGCACCTTGTGGCCGTACAAGCTGCTGCTTAGCGAGGCACTTGCCCGTCCTGAACAAAACCTTGTACGAGGCGGCGATGCAGCTCACAGAACACTCCCCAGGAGCCCTGACGTTGAGCGCCATCCGAAGCGTTGACGTGGACGTCGCGCGTTCCGACAACTCCATAATGGAAGCTGCCATCCTGACCTGCTGGCTGCTGACACACCACCACTGCATCAGGCGCCTTGTCCTGCGAGCAAGTGCAATTCCCGTATCGTGCTTTCCAGCTTTGCTCAGCGAGGCACTAGTGGCTAACAAGGGCCTCGTAGAGGTTCTAGCCGACCCATTCGATTTTATCGAAACCTCGCGGCAAGTTTGTGAGTGCCGTGTTCTGGCTAATGCTTTAGGAAAAATATCGCTTGGACTCGTTTGTTTGGATGTCACACCTCTCATAATAGACCAGAATTTCGCGGAAGCCATCGCCAGTGCAATTTGCGGGGGTAACTTGCGCCGCCTGGTGCTCTGGAGTGAAATGTCGGTCACAGTCGCGAAGAAACTATTCTCGGCATCAACCGCTTCTACGAACTTGAGCTCGTTAGGGATCGCTGGCTATAAAGAGTTCTCGGAGTCGAATGCGGTAGTCCTCGCTTCCGCGCTGAAGCGCAACAAGACACTTCGGAAACTCTCGATAGAGCCTGTGGAAGAGGTTGCCGTTGGTATCATCCTCGCTTCCCTGGAACACAACGGCACTTTGAAGGAGCTGTGCCTTGCTTCCTTTAGTTATCTCCCGCTATCCCTCTCGACACTGTGGGACGGCCTTCAAGCACTGCGGTCCAACAGAGGACTCAGCTGTGTCAAGATTACCGGCGCGAGATTTGGCAACAACTTCGCTATGGAAATCGCATACATTCTTCGGGAAAACAACACGCTACAGGAGCTCAATCTCTCCAGAAACCGGATCGGCAATACCGGAGGTCGTGCACTGGCTAATGCCTTCATTCAAAACTCATCACTGAGGCGTTTCGACATCTCCGATAACGGAATGACTGGCGAAGCACTGGTGCAGAACTTCGTCGATTGCCTCGCTCTAAACAGCAGTCTTGAGTCTGTACGCCTCGGCAGAGTTCACGTTTCTGAACAATGGCAGCCCGCATGGCCTCCGGCAGGGAATGTACATGCTCGTCTCCATGTCACGTGGAACACATATGGACTCGAAGGCTGCGCCCAGCGTCTGCGAGAAGACGACGAGTTCTCTCGACTGTGTGTTGGATGGACAGGTGACGCCGGTTCCTCTGCAATCGTGGAGTGGTTCTCCGCGGCTCGGACGATGTGTGCCTCGCTGACAGAACTCACCATCCTGTGCCCTAGGCGCGTTGAGTCGGTGAGCTCTGCTGCTGCGGTTGTGTCCTTTTTGGAGGCTACAAATTCTCTCAAGAAGCTCGTCGTAATTCCGACACTCCGCTTGGCCACCTTCGTCACTGCCGTCCTCAGCGGCCTCGCCCGCAACAAAAGTGTCTGCGACGTGGAGATCCACCAAGACCTCTCCAGCACCCCTGACGTCAATGCTCTTCAGGCTATTTTTCGTGCGAACCGAACCCTGCACCGCCTCAAGTTCGCAGCATACTGTCTGGGCACCAAGGCTGTCGGTTTGCTGACGCGTGCTCTAGAGGACAATTTTGTGTTTTTGACATTCGAATTCGAAATCTTCGCTTCGCGGCACAATATGCGACCTCTCCAAAGCGTCCTGAACCGGAATCGGTCTTTTCTGAATCGCGCCGTGGAGTACGTGCTGGGCACGGCAGTGGATTCTCGGTCAGTGGGAGCTCTTGAACTACTCTCCGCGTGTGACTCGCTCATCGATGCAGTGTCCGATGCCTCAGGCAAAGCGCGCGAAGAGAGCAAGCTCCTGGTGCTTGAAGCAGTCCGCCGACAAAACTCCTCTTCCGAAGTGTTCAATTCAGTGCACACGTGAAAACGTGTGGCAAGGAAATTGCAATTTCAAAAAAAATGATCAGCTTAGACGATTGTGCTGTGTGAGTGGCATCGTTTTCCTAAAAGGCAGCAATGGATTGTTCATGATTTAGAGCACAAATCAGGTGGTGACAAATAAACGTGAGTGGTGTGTTTTCCCCTCTCATCCCAGTGTTTTTTTTATTTTGTGACGTTCTGCTATCCTCATGAAAAAAGCATTTAATTGTAATTTTTTACAGTGGACGTTGGAGACAGTGGAGATAGTGGGAACTGATAAATATATTTATCAGTTCGCCTTTCAAGCTGCCCAAGACAGAGCTTCACGTTGTGCTTGGTTCTAAGATAAGCGCCAGTGAGTACGGGCGGCAGTCGAAAGAAAGCGCGGCTCCCGTTTTTCAGCATAATTCACACGCCGTGATCAAGCTCGTTATATGCGTATTTGTTTCTTGTTATCTCGGGCACGAAGCGAGTGATGTTTTTTACAAAGCACGGATGAGAGCGCTGTAATCGCGGTGCATTCGGGCGCACAAAAGCATGCTGTCAAGTGGTATTTTTTAAACTCCGCGGGCTGTCGTTTCTACCGCAGGAAAACGGCCACGCTGAGTGTCTCTCGTTGGAAGTGCCTGGGTTGGAGATTACTTGTGGAGCTCCACAACATTCCTACTGACGCCTGAACGTTTCAAGCAATATTTCAAATGGTATTTTTTTAATCTCAACTAATTACTCAAATAGGACGAGCGAAAAAAAATGGTACTGTAACTTTAAATAAACCCTAACAACATCCATGCGATTTCAGTTCTGAAGAACGCTTAGGTTTTTTGTTTTTTTTAGCTTGCTCCAAGTTAGCTGGGACACCCTATTTATAGCGGTAGGTTATGTTCGGCGCATTTCCTTACGCAACATGTATCAAAATGCAGTGTCTTGAGCGGTTAGTATTCGATGCCAAGCACTCGAAAGCTGCGACTGCCACGGGACAAGCGCGGGAGGAACACACACGCGTGAAACTAGCAGAGCTGCTAGCCATGTTTGGCGCTCTCCATTCAATATCGTCGTTCTCAAACTTCGCGGCCTTTGCATCGGAATTCGTCACTGACACCATGGGCGGGAGGTCAATGCGAGATGCCTTGAAAATTTCCCCGCCCCTAGGACACGAGCACTGAGGTACCAAACTCAGATGGCCCCAGCAGCAGCGCGCACACTCGCTGTCCGCTACGAGCGCATCCGCCCGAGAGCCGCAAAGCCACGCAATGGGGGAGTTATCAGACGCCCTGCAACTTCGCGACAGAGGAGATAGAGAGCGAGTGAGAAAGAACGGAAGCGCCAGCAGTGGAGGAACAAATATAAGCAGCAATAAAAAAGAGACAGTGCGCGTAATGAGGAGGGACGTAACAGCAACGTCACCACTAGTGTCACGTGACGAGGTCGGGCGGGTGTGCACAAGGGTGTGCAGAAACGCTCCTTTCTGACGAGCCCACTACCGACGTTGGAAAGTACGAGGGGTGTACTCGCGGTGATGCAACGATCTTGTCGCGGCAATGGCAGCATTTTGTCGTTGTCTTCGCTTGTATGGCGTGATGGGAAGTTATCAGCATTAGAGTGTAAGCCCGCCTTGATTGCCATGTGTTTCAGATGGTGCGAATTTAAGCTGGAACCGCATGGAGCGTTTTTCGCGAGCGAAAAACGCGACGCGCGGCAAACGCCCGCGTTGCCGCTGACGCGCGAGCACCCGCACGAGAAAAATGAACTTCAGAAGCGGCGCTGTCGCGCCGCGTTCTTTCGGGTTGTCAGACCGCACAACTGCCAACGAGGTGAATTATCTGTTACCGCATATATAATATGCCCTTTAAATTACAGGACACTACAATAAAAACAATCTTCATGTAATTATACCTCGTTAAAGGTTGTCTTGTGCATGTTGGCCGAACACTACGCGCGAACGAACACGATGAGTGAATGCACGTGGCTCTTTGGACGTGCTCAACAGCATGGAGGAAGAAAAAAACTAGGAGGGACCATGACGTCACAATCTTGAAGCCTAGTCATAAAAAAATATAACGGAAAGCATCGTGGGAAATAGGCCCTCACGTGACAAGGCAGTGGTAGCTCTTGGTCGAATTTCGGTTTCGGTTTCGCTCTCTCGTTCTACGAGAACAATGGTGAGCCTCTGTGCGTTCATGAGCAGGGGGACTTGACTTCCCGCTCGCTCTTCGCCAGGTAGTGCACGCGTGACACGAACGCTCCGTGGGTGCTACCTCGGACGGTATACGCGGCCGGGCGCCCCTCCCCGGCCGCTAGTGCAGTGTGCCGCGCGCGCGATTAGTCCGAGACAGGACGCTGCGTGCGCGCGGCTACGTAGTACATAGAGTTTAGTTGTTTTTGTAAGTGATTGTGCGCAGTGGCCGGGAGACCCCGCGCAGGGGCAGACGTAAAGCCGCCGGCACTCTCTCACGACAGCGAGAGAGAGAAATGCTTCACTGCTGCATTTCACGCCGGAACTGCGTGTGTGCGCGAGCGTACTCGGCGCGACTTGTGCCTCGAGAATAGCGGAGAACGGCGGGCCTATGGGCGGGCCGAAGTCCGCCTGCCCGAGAGATAGAATCTTGCGCAGCATCCCGGGGCGCTCGTTAAACACGTCCGTGCGCCGTGAGCGCTCTGGAAGCCACTGCGCCCATCTTTAGAGGCTCGCTTTCTTCGCCTACTCTCGAGTTCTCCGCTTATAGCATGCGCTGAAATAAACGCTCCATATATGTTTATAACGACGAAAGGAATATTTCCTCTCCATTCTCTTCATGAACCACAGTTGAACAGTGACGAGGTCGCGGCCGCACC
Source organism: Amblyomma mixtum (assembly GCF_055824585.1). Lineage (NCBI taxonomy): Eukaryota > Metazoa > Arthropoda > Arachnida > Ixodida > Ixodidae > Amblyomma > Amblyomma mixtum. The sequence goes on along the minus strand of NC_143012.1, from coordinate 205,029,888 downwards.
CTTTGATGAAAAGTTTACCTGCAGTTTTCTACAGTGCACCCAAAAACTCGAGAGTGTGATCAACAGAAGTGTTCAGACGCGGAGCCTTCAGACAACCTCGAGCTCGGTACGCATTCCGCCAAACCTGCAACACAGGCGCTGCGCTTCTGCGCTACATCGGAGCACGGACGTTCACTAAAAAGCACCGCTGGTTGGCAGTCTGGTAACTGTGGAGGGCCTATTTGCCAAGAGTCAGTACGCAAAAGGGCCCTCGACAGCGGCGTCAGAGGAGGATGGCTTGCAGATGCTGAGCGCACTCTCTCCTAGCTCAACAGTAAAGCCAGCTCCTCCGAGGAAAGAGCAAAGTTCCCTCAAAAAGGTTCCCCCGAGATGCGTAGAGTTCCTGTATATGCTCCCGCAGCATAAAGACAAGCGTCATGTTTGTAAACAAAGGTGGCGCTGCGGTCGGCAGCGACGCGGGGTGTAGGCAAAAACGTAGCATGCCCACCCCGCGCCACGCGATGTTGCCTTCGAAACCAACTTGAAACCAGTTTTGAATTGGTTCGTACCTAAGACCCGTACAAATTACGGGTATCGAATGCTGAACTTCACTCTCCCACATTTATTAAATAAGAAACCCTTATAAATGTATAGCTAAATAATGCCAACAACTGTTATATGTCTTGTGTGTTTGTACGTTTTTTTTTCTCTGAAAGTGCCCTCGTATTGTTTTTTCGTTTGTTTTGTTAACGTGAACAAGTGTATCACTGCGAAGCTTCTGTAGGGTGCGCCGGCCTCGTCAAGCCTTGCCACTGGCTTTTTGCCGGTGCAACCAACATCGCCATGATGTTAAATAAATATATTCTGATTCTGATTCTGAACTCGCGTACGCGAATATTTCAAAGCGTGCGCATCGCTTGTGGTTAGAAACAATTCTGTTGGTGACCGGAGAGTAGTTCAGCACTTTTTCAACCTGTTCGCCGGACGGAATTACCTGGCGAAGCGCTGCATAGGCTTCCTTTTGCGCTCCAATGTTTGGCAGCAACGGCGAGGCTACGGCGGTCGACTAGGTTGACTTACTAAATGAAACCGAGAAAGCGCGAGGTATACAGGGACATTAATCGTCTGCAGTCTCAACTTCTGGGCCGATACAGCATACCCTATCGCTAAGTTCAAGAAGAAGGACGACGGGATGCACGACGCGAGGCAGCTTTCTCACATGACGAACCTTTGTGATGTGCCTGCTGTCGTCGAGCCACTACACTGCGGAGAACACCGAACACTACTGGACACTGAAGTCATGCAGGTATGCCTTGAATGAGTCATGCAAATGCGATCTTTCCGTTCTGCCGCCACCGCGGTGGCTCAGTGTTACGGTGCTCGACTGCTGACCCGAAATACGCGGGTTCGATCCTGGCCGCGGCGGCCGAATTTCGATGGAGGCGAAGTTGTAGTGGGCCCCTGTGCTGTGCGATGTCAGTGCACGTTAAAGAACCACAGGTGGTCGCCCTTCACTACGGCGTCTCTCATAGCCTCAGTCGCTTTGGGATGTTAAAACTCCATAAACCATAAACCAAACCTTTCCCTTATTTGGATCTTTGTCGAGTGCGCAGCGAACTTAAATGGTTTATTCTGCTTGATGAAATAGACATTGGATGTTAAGAGATGGGCAGGCGAAGGGATAGAAAAGTTTACATCGAGCTACGACGAAGTTACGTTTGCTCTGCAGAGCTAAATGTTTTAAGTCATTCTGCTTGATAAGTGGTTTTCTGGTCTGGTATTTGCTGTTTTCGCCAGGTTCTGATTGGCCAGCAATTGTAAAATTCAGGTAATACGGGAAATAACACTGGAGGATTTTCCGATATCTTAGCGACGTTTAATCGTTTTCTAGGATAGGTGGTGAAAAAACGTACATGTTGAAGCTCGTGGAAGTGAAAGTAGAGAAAAAATTACGCGTCGTACTACTACCAGATTACAGCGCTGCTTCAAACGTCGTGCGTAGTGGCCCGATGAATGCTGAAGGCGACTGGCAGCAGCTTTTTTTTTTTTTTAGCGCGAAGAGGTGCCCGGGACGTAACTCGGGTGATTGCCATCTGAAAACGGTCCCCTGCGTTCAATTTGCGCTCACACCCAAACGGAATGTCGCTTCCAAATTTCTCATAATGAGAGCCGACAGAACGCGAACGAGCTGCAGACGTTGATTCATGCACTGTTCGCCGCATGACTGAAGAGCAACCCTGCGGATTAAGAGACGCGAACTATCATATTTCGATGCAGAAATGAAATATACTAGCCGCGCAGCCGATCCGTCGCCGAACTTTTCTCGCTCTACGGCCGCTGCTCATCGCTTTGGCCCATATCTAAATGCGATAAACTGGTGGAAACATGTGCCGCTGCCTTTCTGCAGCATTGCAGTTCAACCACCCGCACCACAATTCGCCGGAATATTCCAAAACGCGTTCAAAAACGCTCAAGCGTGGCATACCCAATGCACACGGTACCGGCTTTTGCCTACACAACGGCAGATCACACGCACATCTTGTGGGACTGCATCAGAAATCTAAAGGAAGCAAGATCAGGAACAATCCCGCCGCGGCTGGAGGCAGCCGCGAAGAGCAACGACCATGACCAACAGCTATGGACCGTCCAGCAGGTCCTCGGGGCGCTCGAAAGGCAGGGACCCAGCGAGCCGGCAACGGCGAGCGGAGACCCGCGCCGAGTAACGGCAGCCTCGTAGACGACGTAGGCCCTCGTCGGGGCGCGCGAGCGCCCAACTGCAGGCACAAATAAAGTTTCCTCCAATCCAATCCAATCCTACACAACGATAGTTACTGCTGACTCCAGCGCCGCCGCATCTCCGTGACGTCACGGCAAGACGCTTTACAGCGCCGTATCATGGGGGCTGCCATCTTTGATCACGTGATCACGCCGCCATTATTCGCCTCCTGACCGCTCGGCGCCCGCCTCGTCGCAACGGCTCCTGCGTCTGATGTTTCGGTTCTGACAGGCAGTGTGTCGCCTGATACGGTTGTAAAGGAGTGGGAAGACGACACTGTGGTTGGTCCGAAGCTTCGAAGGGCATGTGAAAACCCCGATTTGATCACTTTAGGCGTGAAAACGGGACCGGGCTTCAAGTCGCGAAGAGCCGCTGAGCTCTGCGCCTGTTCGAGGCAACGGGTGGATCGCCTGAATGCCGCTGAAGGCTTTGCTTATTATTTTGTATTGTTATTATCTAAAACAGCAACGTTTAATAACCCTGCGGCTGCGCAGGTCGTTATCGTATTGTGTAAAAGCATGCAGACACTGCTCTAAAACGCTCACATGCACATCGTACTCATTTGTTTACAACCTGTTAAAGGTGCTTAGGAAGCCTACAATATTTTCTGTTGGTTTGCTAAACAAAGGAAGGCGACAAAAATAAATAAACAAACACATGTTACCCAATCATTTAAGCAGTACCATGCATCAAGCAGCCTTCACAAGATTGCATGCAATCGTTTACAAGGATTCCGCGATATAATTGTTATAACGCGCGCATGGCAGAGCGTTCACTACACGAAGTTCACAATTATGTCAGCCTCACATAGTATAAAATTGTGGTACGCTCCGTGCTCGATATGCGGACATGAAATTGCTCGAGGTCTTGTTGGTTGTAAGTAATCAGCCGGAGTCACTTGTAACGTCTGTCTCGCATGGAAGTGACAACCGCGGAGCACAGCAGCCGTAACGCAAATACTTTATTCGATTGTGGTCCACGAAAACCGCCTTACTTGGAGCGAAGTTCAACAGTAGCACCAAGACGGTGTGTAATACACGAACTGACGGTAAGCGTTGTCCGCTCGCACGGCTATGCACTGCGCAATATGCAGTAGAGGTATAGGAGCGTAAGTCGTCTTTGTGACGTTTCGGTGGCAGGTCAGCTTGTTCATGCGGCGATGTTGCGCACTTACCCTCGCAGATTTTCGAAGATCGAGACCTTTCTATCTATATTCGCTGTCTTGCGCAGGCGAACAAGTGTGTTGCGTTTGGCCGTTCGGAATGGGTGGATGCCCAACGGGCGCGAACAGGGGCAGTACGTCCTTGTGCAGTTCGGTTCCGTGAAGCTCGCAAACGATCGCATCCCGCCTCTTTCACTTTTTGTCGCAATTCTTGCAATCCACAGCAAAGCATGTATTTTCTCTTTTCACATTTCCACTGCTGCGTCGAGGCATACGCCGGCGACTTACAAGGCAAGTAATGACGCCTTGTTCCGAGCGCACCTGTCGCGCCATCTGGTATCAAAAGAAAGAACTGCGCGCTGTAAACGGTCTATAAGAGATGCGCGGCTAGCAGAGCCATCTGTTGGCAAACCGAAAAACCAAAATGACACGTGCCTGCACGCTAGCGGTGTTTCAGTGCTACGTCTCGCGTTTCACGGGCGCTATGTAGCTGCCCCCCGCTCCTGCGCCTGTCCGCGTGTTGCCGGCTGCTCTTGCAACGCTCTTGAAGCGTTTCCTCGGGGCCGATGAAGCGGTCATTTCGCTGCATTTTCCCGCTGTCTCCAGCAACGATGGCATCGGCGCCGCTGCCCCTTTGTTGTGTTCACCGTCCAGCGTGTTGCTGCGAATATTGAACGTGGTTGGCGTGAGACCAGGGAAGAAGTAGCGCATTCCCCCCTCTCCATCGCGTAAGGACGAATTTGTTTCGAATGTCAAGTAAGCCAGCGCTTTGAATTCGTATAACCGCGTGTCGTGTTATCTTTCGTGCCATGTTGGTTGTTGCGATCTTTTGTTTCATGTTGGCTGCCTTGTGACACTTACTGCGTTGTCTTCTTAGCTGCTTCCTTCACTGACGACAGGGTGCCATTTAATCACGTTTGATTCGCCTTGCTTATCCCCAGGAAGCACGGAACATTAAAATAATGTTATAAATTTGTTATGTGTTTTGAAGTAGCATTATTTGTTCCTTTCGAACGCTACATTATGCTTTAAGATTAACAAGTAGCGTGATGTTTTTTTACTACAAACCCTAGTTACCGTGACTATAACCGTGACTATAAAAGTGCTTTACAAGAATCACTGCTTCCCAAAATTTTTCCTGCTTTTTTTTTTACGGTCAAGGTATGTCACACCTAAGTCTATTAAATTATTAAATGCCATATACTGCATGCACGCCACTGTTAGTTTGTTTTGTTAGAAAGCTTTGCTTCCTACCCATTCCCTACTGTTGCTCACGAGACGCCCACCAGTAATGGCTACATAATCTTGACCCCATGGTATCCGTTCGGAGGTGAGCGCATGAGTTGCCCTTTGTGCTGTATTGCGGAGGCCACATTTCACTTATCATTGCGGAAACTAAAAGAGCTTTTTTCGTGGCCAGTATTTCTGCCCTGTGTAAAAGAGGGCAAGGACGGATAGGGCTCGTTCGTAATCCGCCGAGCTTAAATGAAACCAAAAACTCCAGCGTGGAAGGGGAATACAGGTAATGACAGCGTTACATGAGTATGGAATACGCAGACGCGGGTTCGATCCCGGCCGCGGCGGCCGAATTTCGATGAAGGCGAAATTCTGGAGGGCCGTGTACTGTGCGACGTCAGTGCACGTTAAAGAACCCCAGGTGGTCGAAATTTCCGGAGCCCTTCACTACGGCGTCTCTCATACCCTGAGTCGCTTTGGGACGTTAAACCTTAATAAACCAAACCAAATCAGTATGGAATACGCTCTGTACATGTGCTCTCATACCCGGACATTTTGGGCAGGGAGATGTAATCATGTCCTCCAAGCTAACAGAGCATTAGTAGATTGAAGAGAGCGTTATTCTTAAATTACTCAACGATGTGCGCTCGTCGACAATACGGCTTTGCCTAGTGTTCTTGTAGTCTCATTCTGTTTTCTCTTTAAATGTTCAGTAGATTGCAATTCCCAAAAAGACGGATGCGCAATATTGTTTGTGCCACTATATAGTGAGAAATATAAAGGGTCTGGGTCGCTTCTCGTTGCAGAAAGGCTACGACATGGAGTCGGCGTGTAGCGATCACGGAGGCATCGAAAGGAAAATCCGTTGTCTGGATTCTGGGCGGATTGGGGCCAGGATAATTAAGCTACTGGCTACGTTAAAGCACAGTGGGTTGAACCTGAAAAGACCTTGTGGCCGTACAAGCTGCTGCTTAGCGAGGCACTTGCCCGTCCTGAACAAAACCTTGTACGAGGCGGCGATGCAGCTCACAGAACACTCCCCAAGAGCCCTGACGTTAAGCGCCATCCGAAGCGTTGACGTGGACGTCCCGCGTTCCGACAACTCCATAATGGAAGCTGCCATCCTGATCTGCTGGCTGCTGACACACCACCACTGCATCAGGCGCCTTGTCCTGCGAGCCAGTGCAATTCCCGTATCGTGCTTTCCAGCTTTGCTCAGCGAGGCACTAGTGGCTAACAAGGGCCTCGTGGAGGTTCTAGCCGACCCATTCGATTTTAGCGAAACCTCGCGGCAAGTTTGCGAGTGCCGTGTTCTGGCTAATGCTTTAGGAAAAATATCGCTTGGACTCGTGTGTTTGGATGTCAAACCTCTCATAATAGACCAGAATTTCGCGGAAGCCATCGCCAGTGCAATTTGCGGGGGTAACTTGCGCCGCCTGGTGCTCTGGAGTGAAATGTCGGTCACAGTCGCGAAGAAACTATTCTCGGCATCAACCGCTTCTACAAACTTGAGCTCGTTAGAGATCGCTGGCTATAAAGAGTTCTCGGAGTCGAATGCGGTAGTCCTCGCTTCCGCGCTGAAGCGCAACAAGACACTTCGGAAACTCTCGATAGAGCCTGTGGAAGAGGTTGCCGTTGGTATCATCCTCGCTTCCCTGGAACACAACGGCACTCTGAAGGAGCTGTCCCTTGCTTCTTTTAGTTGGCTCCCGCTATCCCTCTCTACACTGTGGGACGGCCTTCAAGCACTGCGGGCCAACAGAGGTCTCAGCTGTCTCAAGATTACCAACACGAGATTCAAGAACAGCTTCGCTATGGTAATCGCAGACATTCTTCGGGAAAACAACACGCTTCAGGAGCTCAATCTCTCCAGCAACCGGATCGGCAATACCGGAGGTCGTGCACTGGCTAATGCCTTCATTCAAAATTTATCACTGAGGCGTTTCGACATCTCCGATAACCGAATGACTGGCGAAGCACTGGTGCAGAACTTCGTCGATTGCCTGGCTGTAAACAGCAGTCTTGAGTCTGTACGCCTCGGCAGATTTCACGTTTCTGAACAATGGCAGCCCGCATGGCCTCCGGCAGGAAATGTACATGCTCGTCTCCATGTCACATGGAACACATATGGACTCGAAGGCTGCACCCAGCGTCTGCGAGAAGACGACGAGTTTCCTCGACTGTGTGTTGGGTGGACAGTTGACGCCGGTTCTTCTGCAATTGTGGAGTGGTTCTCCGCGGCTCGGACGATGTGTGCCTCGCTGACAGAACTCACCATCCAGTGCCCTAGGCGCGTTGAGTCGGTGAGCTCTGCTGCTGCGGTGGTGTCCTTTTTGGAGGCTACAAATTCTCTGAAGAAGCTCGTCGTAATACCGACACTCCGCTCGGACACCTTGGTCACTGCCGTCCTCAGCGGCCTCGCCCGCAACAAAAGTGTCTGCGACGTGGAGATCCACCAAGACCTCTCCAGCACCCCTGACGTCAAGGCTCTTCAGGCTGTTTTTCGTGCGAACCGAACCCTGCACTGCCTCAAGTTCGCAGCATACTGTCTGGGCAGCAAGTCTGTCGGTTTGCTGACGCGTGCTCTAGAGGACAATTTTGTGTTTTTGACATTAGAATTCAAACTCTTCACTCTGCGGGACGATATGCGACCTCTCCAAAGCGTCCTAAACCGGAATCGGTCTTTTCTGAATCGCGCCGTGGAATACGTGTTGGGCATGGCAGTGGATTCTCGGTCAGTGGGAGCTCTTGAACTACTCTCCGCGTGTGACTCTCTCATCGATGCAGTGTCCGATGCCTCAGGAAAGACGCGCGACGACAGCAAGCTCCTGGTGCTTGAAGCAGTCCGCCGACAAAACTCTTCTTCCGAAGTGTTCAACTCAGTGCCCACGTGAAAACGTGTGGCAAGGAAATTGCAATTTCAAAAACAATGAACAGCTTAGACGATTGTGCTGTGTGAGTGGCATCGTTTTCTTAAAAAGCCAGCAATGGATTGTTCATGATTTAGAGCACAAATCAGGTGGCGACAAAAAAAAACGTAAGTTGTATGTTTTCTCCTCTCATCCTAGATTTTTTTTATTTTATGACGTTCTGCTGTAGTCACGAAAAAAGCATTTAATTGTAAATTTCTACAGTGGATATTGGAGAAACCGTTCCGCATTTTCCGACGGTGGTATACTTTTCTGGAGTTTAATGTTGAGTGGCTTTCTTAATATTGTCGCGCGCTTTGTGTCGACAACAAAGCAGAGGGAAGAGTAGCGCACAGGTAGAAGAAGCTACTCGACCTCGCCTTACTGAGCTCTCTCTCCGCATTAGAGAACGTTTTAAATAAACGCTTCAGTACGTGTTGAGTGCGTAGCAGTTGTGGTGGAGGTGCTGGCATGATCACCACAGAACCATCTCGACTTCGCTGTAGCCGTCGACGTGCCGGACTGTCCGTGTTGCCCGAGAGAATGAATCAAAAAGGCTACGCACGACAGCCAAGTTCGGCAGCGCCCACATGGGAGCAATTCCGTTAACCGCCGACCTTTTCTGGACTGCCAAGGGAAGACATGGATGAGTGGCTCATCCATTGCCAGGGGGTGAGCAAACGCAACCTCTTAGATGCCACCATTAAGCTGGCCAGTTCTGTTTGCTTTTAGGATGGTGCCGCGTTGGCATGGTTCGAGAACCACAAAGCGTTTTTAGCAAACGTAGCAAGGACATCGTGAGGCTAGACAGATCGAAGGACCAGCATGGGGATGTAGCAAAGCCAGCCTGGCTAGCGGAACAATGTGTTCAGCGCCAGCGCCAACAAGAAGCATCATTTCGAAAAGATTTCATCATAAAAGCATTCCGACTAAATCATCAGATGCTTACGCAGGCTGGCAGCATCAAATTGTCTGATCGTCCGTCCAATTTTCTGCTCAGTCTTCCTACCCTACTGCACGTTTTTTAACAGCTTGTGGGAGAAGTAGATGCGTACGTCCAACGTAATTCGGGCTGAGGAGCTCGTAATAAACAGTATGACGCAGGAGTGCCTGTTTTGCTTTGCTTTTGCTAAGCATAGCTTCTTTCTCCTTGTAGCTGTAGTCCTCCGAACTCAAGACCGCAAATCCACCTTCCTTTTATCAGACAGCAAAAGCTTTATGCCTGCAGCGTTTAGTGAAGCCACTGTCCCCGGAACGTCAATGCGTGGTCCACACGTGTAACGGAATGGCAGTGATTCCACGCCTTCCAGAATGCATCGGTCAGCTTCGGGCTTCGTCCTCGCCTTTGGGGCAGTGCATGGCATCAGGGCGAGCACATCTGTCTTATCGACCTTTGGTTGGGTGCAGAATTTCGGCCCTCGCTCGAGGTTGTACAGGACATCCGAGGGCACTGTGATGCCACCTATCTGGCGAACCTCTTGGCGGGCGGGCGGTGCCGCACGTTTTCTTGGTAGCGAAAGGATCGAAAGGAACCTTTGCCAGGTGAACTCGGTAATGCGATCGGCGATTTGAAGTTGTTGGTACAACCTACGGCGGTGTCCTGCCGGCTGGCAGACTTGGTCTCAGGCTATGAACGGGCTTTCTTGGAAAAGCTGTACCTGTCACCAAGCCTCCCACCGCAGGATGCGGCACAGGCGCAGCCCATGTCGGCGTGAAGGTTGGAACGGGCCTACGAGAAGGGCCACAGCAGGGGAAAGGTAGTCATTCTTGATGGCAAACATGAGGAGCCGAGCACGGCATGAGGCCGACACAAGCATCGCGGTACACAGAAAAGGATTGCGGAGAGCATGAAGAACGATAGAAGCGAAAGGGCCCGATGTAGAGAGAGAGAGATAGTTTATTATAGCAAGTGTGTTAGACCCCCCTTGAGTCCCTGGACCACCGCATGGTCCCACTCTACGTCGGAAAGAAATCAAACACAGAAGAGCGGAGAGTTGGGCTTGTTGGTTCAAGATCATTGTGTTGGTTTACGATCTTTTTGTTGGTTTGAGATCAGCAAAAAACGCTGTGTACGGAATTCCGCTTTCGTGTGGCAGGTCCTAGGTAGGGCAATCTGGATGTTGTATTAATGACAGGTTGCGCGAGCACGCTAATTCTCAAATACTCAAAATGCCACTGCGGAATCGAACTTAGTCATTCACCGCCCAAAATGCAAATGCTCTCCCCTGCTTGACAAAATCCGCATCATCAAGAAATATTTCAGCCACACGCTCGAGAAATCTGGGCAGCTTTTATCGCCAATAAAAAAGATCACACTTGTTTCAGTGCACCGTCTATCAAATACTTTCAAAAGAAACCGCTTTTGGGCATAAATCCTAATACTGGCCAGCTACCTCCCCGATGTGCCTTAGTTAACCCCTGTTGGTGCTGTTCCTGTTTGCTGTTTGTTTTCACCAGTTCATCCCCCTTTTTTTGTTGCCGTTTGATCGCCCCTTTTCTTCCTTTCGGAATGAGCGCGTGCCTTTCAACTCGCCACTTTCACTACATCCTTGACACACGCCCGCAGCAGTTGAAAAAAAAAAAAAAATGTTTCCCTTGTTATTGTTTATCCTTGTTTGTTTTCATCCGGTTCCCCTTTGTTACCCCCGTTCACCTTATTGCCGGTTCGTCTCTAGTTAAGTTTCTCTTGTCGTGAGCTGAGCCCGTGCCTTTTCCCTCGCCATCTTTTCGAGCAGCAAGTTGGATCTGTTTATCTTGATTGCGGGGTTGCGGTATGTATATATGTCTGTATTTCTGAAATAAACGCCAATTGCAAGTCAGCGCCTGTGTTGTGTTCTCGCTCCGTCCTGTGTTAGCGATGTTCCCAATATGATTGTAAACCGACAAGCCCAACTCCCCACTCTTCACAGTCTATATAAACACTATGCTAACGCTGTGTTCGACATGTTATTTTAATGATCAAGTAGTTACTGGAGAACAAGTACAAACTATTATTTACTAAGGACTTCAGATCATAACCAAAAACATCTTCAAGCGTTGTGGCACAGAAATTTTCCCACTTTTCGTGCAGTAATGATGTTTTTTCAACACGAATTCCCAGTTAAATATCTGTGAGGATTCCTGCTATAGATCGCATGCGCAGCCCAGAAAAATTAATTAGAAAACTGTGCGTTACCTATCCGCCACTATTACTTACGGCACCGTTAACGGCTGGCTATATAAATTGAGGTGATGTTCTCCGTTTGAAGGTACGCGTGGGAGGTGCATGTACGAATATTGGTGCATTTTAGTGCGTGTCGCCCTTGTGCCCCACTCTCATTGCAAAGTGTTGATTGCACCTTTGGCATAGACAGGCCTGGTCTTGCACGATGTTATGCCTCAGCTCCCTGCCAGCCTAAATGGATTGCTACGTCGACTCTCTCGTCCGGCGTAGCCACGGCGACGGCAAGTCTCCTCTGGAAGTAGACAGCACACCTTTGGCAGTGCACGCCGAAAATAGCTCTCACGGCCTGTCGTTATGGGCATTGCAGAGAGGACCCGGGTGCCATCTGGTCCAAAAAATTACTGAAGACACTTTGGGAATTCTAAAGTGTGCTTGGCGAAAGCCTGGACTGCAGCGAGATGTCTGGCGAAGGAGCGGCGGTGCAGCTGCCGCCGCCGACGCGCGCGCGCGCTCGTTCTACCGCAACTGTGTGACCTCACGGTTGCTATGTACAGCTGCGCCCCCCACCGCGGTGCACCGGGTTGCCAAGGAGGGAAGGAGGTCGCGCCGCTGCGCGGAGGAGAGGCCACAGTTGGCACGATTCCAGCGCACGGACGGACGCGACCGCGAGCATGAGCCATTAAAGGCTGTGGCCTTAATAACCTTGTTGCACTTCTGTGTCAGTTATATGGTTAGGAAAATGTTATTACATTTGTAACACTACAAAAGCTCAATAAAAAGGTGTAATAAGAACAACGTATCAACATTTGACCGAATAAAAAAAAGTGGCGTTGTTGTAGCGTTTCGGTGCTTCGAGGGAAATGCGTGCAGGAAGATGTGAAGAAATTCGGCTCAGTTTCATAATACCAAAGTACTTAAATGTAACATGTTTGCATGATTATAATCTATACAGCAACGTTTTTTTTTTGGGGGGGGGAGGGGAGGGGGGGTTATCGGGTGAGAATAATGTCTCACATATAGATGTACTAAATCGAGTCCTCCAACGAGAACATCGGCTCAAAGCTGGGGAACAGCCTATGAAAGCCGCATATATTCGGCGGGAGCGCTGAATATAATGTCCAGCAAAGTGTCACAAACGTGGCAGTATTTGTGCTTTTTAATGTCTTGTTTAATTAAACATATGTCGGCGGCCCGTGACGTTAAAATATTATGTACCTCAAGCTCGGGGACATAATTCTATTCGTCGGGTGCGTGAACGAACACGCGGTATTATGATGTGATACAGAGGTGATTGATTGATTGAAAACATCTTTATTTATTCAGTATTTTCAGAACATGTGGGTGGGCCGCCTAGTCCGGTAGTCCATTGGCTGCTGCTGCTGCGGTGGCCCTCCCCACCAGCCAGTGCTGACGGTCAGGATCATCGCTGAGCAGAATAGCCTCCCACTGCTCCTCCGAGGCGATGGTAATGGGGTCAACTAGGGATTAAATTGGCATGCCCACACCATATGGTAGAGGTTAGCTACCTCTCCACAGTGTGGGCACTGCGGAGAGTATAGTGTAGGGTACCACAGGTGTAATTTAGCTGGTGTTGGGTATGTGTTGGTTTGTAGTCTCCTAAGGGTGTTCTCTTCTAACTTATTGAGGGATTTGTGCGGTGTTGGGTACTCCTTTCTGGCTGTTCTGTATGGCACGAGATTGTCAGCATACACTGCTAAACCTATCAGGTCACGGCACCCTTCATGGTCATTAGGGGGAGACGCCCGGTATAGAAGAGCTCGGGCATGCCTGTGAGCGGCTTCGTTTCCTCCTGGTAGTTCCAGGTGACCGGGAAACCAGATGATTGAGGCTTGGTTGGGTGGATGCTTACTCAGCAATGACAGCCCTGACTTCTGAATTAATCCGTAATTGAAGTTGCGACAGGCGTTCTGGGAATCAGTGAGCACAACGGCGTTGGGGTTAGATGCTACAGCTAATGCAATAGCTGCCTCCTCTGCGTGAGTGGGGTTAGATGTTTTCACTGAGGCGCAGTTCACCATCGACCCTGAAGGCTTTGAGACTACAATAGTCATGACTCCATTCTGTGGTCCTGCTGCGTCCACGTAAAGGGTGTTAGTCTGCTTGTCCCGTTTCTTCTGCAGGGCTTCCCCTCTTGCCTTCCTCCTCTCGATGTTATATGCGGGATGCATATTCCGCGGAATGGGGTGCACGTTGATGCGTCTTCTCACATCGCGTGAGACCTCTTCCCTTTGGTCAATTGTATAGGGCTGATTAGCATGGATCTTCTCGAGCAGTTCTCTGCCGGGTGTTGTAAGTGCGAGCCTATTGAGTTGTGAGAGAAATTGCGCTTCCCACACCTGTTTGAGGGTGTTATGTACTCCTAGAGCCATGAGCTGGGCCGTTGGCGTGGAGTTCGGTAGCCCCAGTGCCGTCTTGTAGGCTTTCCTGATGAGTGTCTCCAACTTTTCAATTTCCGACCTGGAGAGGTTAAGGAATGCCGTCCCGTACATTATCCGCGAGATCACTAAAGCTTGCACTAAGCGGATGGTGTCCCTTTCCTTCATGCCATGGTGTTTATTTCGGATACGATGTATCATCCGGAGGATTTGCTCGGTGGATGTTGTAAGCTTCTTCATTGTGGTGGTGTTCTGTCGCCCCTGCGGGATATACTGCCCTAGGATCTTGATCTCCGTGGGTTTCTGTACTGGGTGGCTCTCTATACACACCGAGATGTTCTGCGCTAGGGGTGTCCTCGGGTTCTTCAGAATTAGCAACTCGGACTTTTCCGGCGCACACTGGAGGCCTCTCTCTCTGGCGTACCGGGCCACCGTGTCCGCTGCTGCTTGAAGACGCTCCTCGATCTCGGCGTCACTCCCCGAGTTGCACCAGACAGTGATATCACCCGCACACAATGTGTGTTTGATGCCGGGAATTTCGGAAAGAAGGCCTGGTAGATCTTTCATAGCCAAGGTGAACAAGAGGGGTTACAGTACCGCCCCTTGCGGAGTTCCCCTCGGGCCTAGAGTGGTGGGATCTGATTTTATTCCACCGAAGTTTATAGTGGCTTGCCTGGCTGATAAGAAGTTTTTGATATAGTTGTAGGTTCTTGCGCCACAGTTGGTATCGGCGAGGCTTTGCAGGATATTTTTATGTAGAACGTTATCGAACGCTCCTTTCAAATCTAGTGCCAGGATGGCCCTTGTCTGTGACTTGGGAGGTGTCTCAAGGAGGTCTTTGTACAAATACAATAGGGCGTCCTGTGTTGATAGGTGAGGGCGAAAGCCGAATTGAGTGTTAGGTAGGAGGTTGTTATCTTCTAAGTATCTACTCAGTCTCGTGTTGATGACCCTCTCTATGAGTTTCCCCAAACACGAGGTCAGCGATATCGGCCTTATATTATCCAGTTTAAGGGGTTTGTTCGGCTTCGGAATGAACCGAACCTCGGCTGTCTTCCAGGATATTGGTAACGTTCCAGTAGCCCAATGCTGCTCGTTGAAGCAATCCACCAGCGAGGTGATGGTGTCATCGCTGAGGTTAAATAAGAGCTTCGCTGTTATCTGATCTGGACCTGGAGCTGCATTTTTCCTCATGGCCGCGATTTCTGCTTTCATTTCTTCTTTCGTGAGTGGGATGTCCAGCTCGGGATTCGGCAGCCCAGAATACTCCGGCTGTTCCACGACTTGGTCCGTGCACAGATACCTGGTCTTGAGCTTTTCCATCAACTCTGTGTCCGTACCCGGGGTGGCGTGTACGATCTTCGTGAGCCTGTCTTTAGTGGCCGACTTGCTGCTGCTGGGGTCGATTAGGACACGTAGGAGCTTCCAAGTCTTTGACACCCCTAGCTTCCCCTGAATACCATCACAGAGCGAATTCCAGTTCTGTCTGGTTAAGGATATGGCATAGGCTTCTGCCTTTTTGTTTATCTCCTCTATTTTTTTCTTGAGTTTGCGGTTAAGCCGTTGTCTGCGCCATCTCTTTGTCAATGAGTGCCTCGCTTCCCATAAATGTAGAAGGTGCGGATCGACCGCTGGGCAGTCCTCTGTCGTGCAGACCTCTTTTGTAAAGGCTTTCAAAGTGCGCACCTCATCTTTAACCCATTCCTCTAGGTCGGTAATAGGGTTTGCAGTAGATGTCTGGGCCTTTCTCCACCTGTCCCAGTTCGTAACTCTTGCGATACCTATTTTGCGCTTGCACGCATTTGTGCTTATATCCAGAGAGAGTATGAAGTGATCGCATCCCAGGTGCTGTTCGGTATTCTTCCAAATGGCGCTTTGTATGTTCTTGGTGAACGTCAGGTCAGGACACGTATCTCTACTGACACTGTTTCCCAGCCTCGTAGGGTAAGTGGGATCGGTGAGGGTCGATAACCCTTCTTGCGTCACTACTTCTTCCAGTTTTCTGCCTTTTGGTGTCGCTGCCGGGTAGCCCCATGAAGGGTGTGGTGCGTTGAAGTCGCCCCCAATCACGCAGGGGGAATGGCCCGCTAAGGTCAGAAATTTTTTTATGAGGGAACCCAATTTTGCGTGCCTGTCTTTACGAGGGCTGTATACATTCAATACGTGCGTGCTTGCCGCTCCTCTTTGGAGAGGAAGAATAGTTATATAGCAGTGCGCAATATCCGGATCGAAAGGGTCGTGCAATATGGCAGTGTATAATTTGTGCACTAGCGTGGCAGTTAACTGGTCGTGCTGGTAAGTCACATAGTCTTGGAGTTTAATAGGTATTAGGTGGGGTTCTTGAATTAGGATAGCTGCCGGCGGGTCAGATTCCTGAGATATAAGGAGATTTAGAGCAGCCTACTTTCTCCTGTATCCCCGGCAGTTCCACTGCCGGATCTTTACTCTAGGTTTGGCTGGCATGTTGAATCCGTATCGGATGGCTCGTCCACGTGCATTGTACGAGCGAATTTCGACTTATGTCTTTTATACGCATGTTCCTTCCGAAGTGCAGAAATTGCCGTCTCCGTGTATCGTCGGTTGTTTGCAATCTGCTCTCGAATTTCTTGGAATTGGGCGTTCACGTAAATTGGAAAAGCTTGGAACTCCTCCTTGAAGGACCTCAGTTCTTGGATAATTTGTTGATAGACCTCGCCTAAGGTGGGCTGGGAGCTAGGTACTACCTGCTGTTTTTGGTTTTGAGGAGTCGGCTGAGTTACCGGCGTTATTGCGTTAGTAGTTGCTCGCTTAAGCTCTTGGTTTTGGATTGTTAAAGCACTGATTTGTTTTTTCAGACTTTCTATCGCTTTTTTGAGTGCTGCCAACTCCGTGTTATTCTGAGTGGAGGACGAGGGGAGGGGAGGCCATTCTGCAAAGCTCACCTTCGAATCTGAAAGCTGACCCGAGGACGTCTTCTTCAGCGCCCCGGTGGTCTTGATGAGGTTCTCCTTCCCTTGTTCTTTACCCGCCTCCACGTGACTGGCGTTCTGGGTGGAGCCTGTTGCCCGGCGTCTTGAGCTGGAACGGCCGCGGGAGGCGGAACGAGAGCGGGAGACTGATGACGACACTCCTCTGTGTCGCTGTGCAGGCTGTCTCTTCTGCCTTGGCCTGCTCCTACCTTCGTCATCTTCAAGTTTCGTTGTTGATGCCGCGTCTAATGACGCGGTACTAGCGTTCTTGTTCAGCGGTCTCTGGAATTTCTCCTTGCAGTCTCTTGCATAAGTCTTGTGCGGCCCCTTGCACAGCGCGTAAACGGGTGTGCACTCGTGCGTCTCATCTGGACTCGGCGTTCCACAGGTTTGGCAAGCAGCCCCCTTGGGTTTCGGGCAGACGTCTGCTCGGTGACCTGGCGTTCCACAGTTGATACAAGCAGCCCTCGTTTTACAGTAGATGTAGCAGCGGCGCTCTGACCACCCGTAGTTGACCGTGAAGGGAACCTTTGCCCGGCGAAGACGATGACTGCCGACGTAGTCTTGCCCAGTCGGCGCGCTCCCAGGATAGTATGGCTGGGTGAGGAGACGTCTTGGAAGATAGAGTCATCACTCACTTCAGGCTTGATATTATGTATGACATCCCTGCAAACATTCTCTGGCAAGGCAACATAGGCGGTGACCGTTATACTCTTGCCGTCGAGGTGCAGACAATTAAGCTTGGCGAGGCGGAACGCGTCTTCCTCACAGTGAGTACTGTTGGGTCTGGGGCATCCCACCGCTGCCACCACTGTTGGGACTGGGAGTCCGAGCCAGGAAAACAGTCGAGGCGACGGTGAGTCAAATGAACGTTTATGTACAGTATGTACAAGGGCTTTTACATGATACAAGGGCCAAGAGCACCACGGGCGAGCACAAAGAAGAAGGGCGACCCCGGCGGCGAGCGTAGCTCCGACGTGATGGCTCTTCTGCTGCCCGTCTGCTGCTCGGGTTCAGCGCGGCTCCGTTTTTATAGCCGCTGGTAACGGTTACGGCAGCCAGCCGTTCAAATCCTCCAATCACTGGCCACCGTTCAAATTAGACCAATGGTCGAGAGCCGGCGAGCGGCGGAGGAGTTCCCACCGACGGAGAGGAGGAGAGGAGGAAGGGTCCGTGTCGGCGCCGCGGCGTCGGGGTGAGTCACGCTGCATGTCGCGACTTGTCCGAGAAAGTCTGGGCCTGCTTTGAGCGTCGGCGAGCGCGCAGCGCTTGTTTCCAGGGGGGCCAGCCAGCGAAATGGGAGCTCCGGCACTACAGCACCACCGCCGCCAGACAATGCACCACGAAGACGAGCTACTTCCGCGTGGCTCGGATGCGGGGCGCGCTCGTACGCCAGGCTCCTCCAAGTTCTCGTCCGGTGTTCAGCCGCAGGTAGCTCCAGGCTCCTTCCCGAGAACGGGTCCCTCTCGTCAGGACAGGATCACTGCTCCGCAGCTTAGTCGCCCACGTGACTGGATCAGCTTCGCTCGGTCCTTCGGAAGAGCTTGCTTCTCAGCATCGATCGTTGATCGTTCTGCATGTTGCGAAGAACCGACCGACAACAGGCAACACCCAACACGAACAAGTGCCCTCTGTCACCCGTCAATACACCAGACTTAAAGGTCACAAAACTCCGCTAGCAATAGTTCTGTCCCCTTTTTGCTCCCTCTTCAACAAGAGACACATGTGGGATACCAGAACTCTTAAAATAATAAACTCAAACAAAGTGTCAAACGCAAACAACACAGGGAATGAAATGATTGTAAATTGGGTCCCTCGAGATCATTTGGGCAGGAAAACAATCGGCTGAGGCCGCGAATGAGGACATCAATTTTGCCCCGATTTACGAGCGAACTTAACAAGCGTTCGCGAAGTGACAAAATGTAGGTCACGAGGAGGCGAAGCCAGCCTTGCTTAGAACACACGGTTTAGTGCGTCTACGTTCGCGTTTTCCTCGCTTCTAACGGACGGTAAACGACACCCGCTACAGCGGAAACTAGTGACTCTGCCTCTTTCGCTGTGCTGCGCTTTTCTCTCTCTCTCTCTACTACCGTGGTAGCTAACGTTTCTGCCTCTTTTACGGTAGACGCGCTTTTCTTTCTCTCTCTACTACCGCGGTAGCTAATGTCTCTGCCTCTTTCGCGGTATACGCGCTTTTCTTTCTCTCTGTACTTGTCTTTCCAGTTTCTACGGGAGCTACAGTACGAGAGCGATTCGCTTTCATAGACTGGCAACTTGTCCCTTTCTTTGCGCTTCGCGCGCCAGTCGCGACGTCCCATAGCGAGTGCGCAACGCTTCCGATGGGACCGTTCTTTCTTTCTCTCTGTTCGTGGGGGCAAGTCAGACCTTGCACGAGTCTTGACTTTCTCGCGCACCCGTTTGCCTTTCCGCTCGGTGTGTAGTTCGCCTCTACACGGCCTTTTGATTTTACGCCTACTAAGTGGCGTCATTTCGAATCGCGGCTTTCTATCGCGATACCTGTGCTTGGCTGAGCGCTTAGACGGTTTCTTCTTGGCCATTTTCTTGCCCCTGTCACTGCGGCCTCGTACAATCTTTCGCTCTTTGAGCCGTACACGCGCTTTCCTTCCGCGCGCGTGCCGCTCTCTGTGGGAGCGCGGTTTCTCCCGTGAATGCAGCGGAAAGCGAGAGCCCGCATGAGAGCACGTGCCTTTGCGCGTCTCGCTCTCTCTGTGCTGGCGGCAAGATTCACACTTGTCCCGCTCCTTAATTTTTCGCCTCCCGGGCAGCGCTCTCTTGAATCTCGGTTTGGTGCCTTGGTGCACTTTTCCCCGCGAATGTTTGCACGATTTCTTTTTGCAGTTTATTCTACTGCCCAGACCTATCAGCCCCGACACACTTATGCGCTTCGCTTTGCGCGATAGTAATGCCTCGCACATTTCTTTAGCTCTGGTTCTGACGCTAGTTTCAGGGCTGACAACGTGACTGACTTTACTGAAGTCATTTTGCCGGTGACGCTGGCGCTTCCGATGGTGGAAACCCGTTTTCGCGCGTTTGCGCTTTCTCTCTTTTCGGCGGCGCCTGTCTTTCTTATGCCTGCCTTTCATCTTTGGGCGGCACCACTCTTTCTTTTGCCTGCCTTTCATCGTCTTTCGGTGACAGCTCTCTCTCTCGAGATTGCCTTTACTGTCCTTTCGGCGGCAGCACTGTTTGTCGGCCAACTTGTGGTGATAGCTCACTTTTCGGAACTGGCTGTTACTTTCCTTCCGGTTGCAGCTTTCTTTCTCGTGCTTTCCTATCATTTTCTCCTGAGGAAGCACATGCTGCTTTCGTCGCCTAGGTTCCTGTTCTCTGACAATGTCACTATGATTCTCAGCCGATTCACGTGCGCTACCTAGATCAGACCTGTCTTTGGCGCCTTCACTAAGTTCCTCAAAGCTGCGCTCTTCCTGCTCAACGTCTCTGAGTGCGCATTCGTCCTCATCTTTCTCGGAAGGAACGACGTCTACAGCTCCCATGTCGTCTGGGAGGTTCTGTACTCCACTGTCGTCCAGCACCTTGGCTTCTACAGGCGCGGACGAACCAGTGTTTACTCCTGACATTAGTGTTGACACGCAGCTCGCGTCGTGCTCATGACGCGTTTCAGCCGATTGCGGATGAGGGTCGGCTCTGCTCTCAGTCGCGGTGTTCTCGCTACTGCAGCTGCTTTCTGGAATATCGCAAAGCTCAGAGCAGTGCGAAAGCACGGGGCTCGTTTCGCATTCCTCGCCAGAGACACTAACGCACAACTCAGCGCCCGCAAACTCGCCATGCGCCTGCTTCCGTTGATCGTAAGTTTCGGGTTTCTGCATCTCTGCCGAACGCGCTGCACAACACGGTGTGCCGTCCTCATTTACTTCGCTTACGTCGGCGCAAGCGTTTCCATTAATGTCTATACGGACGTCCTCTCTGCCCTGTTCGGCAACTTCTCCTGCTTTCGACACGCTAGGAGATCCGCTTTCCGGTAACTCCGCCACAATTTCAATGGGCGAGACCTCTGTAAGTGCATCGTCCGATGTTGTGACTACCTTATCCGATGGTATAGAGGCTTTCTCAGTTGGCGAATACGGGGCAATTCCCACTGTTACAGCAGCAGTTACATCTGGCACGTACGGACTACCTTCCTCTGTGCCGCACTGGCAGGGCTGCTCTACAGCGACGCACTCTACCTCTGTGTCCCGATCTTCCGAACCTTCAGCATTTTCGAGCCACTCTAAAATGTCGGCTTTAAACTGGTACGGAAAATCGTTAAACGATGGGGTGCTATTCTCTCGCAGGTACCTTTGGCGAAGGTCCAGCGGTGACACGTTATATCTCGTCAGTAAGAAGCTTTTCAGCTCATCGTAGTCCGCCAAGCCGTCGTCCAACAGGCGCTTGACAACGTCATACGCTTCGCCGGAAAGCAGGGCTACCAACTTCTGTGCCCAACCATTCCGCTCAACGCGCTTTCTCTCGCAGACGCGCTCGAACTCCGCAAGATATTTCGCCATATCTTCGGCGATCACGAAGGGCTGCGGCCTGTCTCTCAGCTGATGACCGTTGGTCTTACGCAGAGCGAACAATGTTCTATCTCTCTCATAAAAGATCTCGTGTGCTTCAAACTCCAGGTCCATCAGTTTCTTAGCGCGAGCACGTCGTTTATTCTGAAGCTGCCTCTGTTTTTCTGCCTCCTCGCGCTCACGGCGTTTTTCGGCCTCCTCGCGCTCACGGCGTCTTTCGGCCTCCTCGCGCTCACGGCGTTCTGTGATCTCTTCCCAGGCCTCATTGGCTTCCTCAGCCGTTACATTCTCCTTTCGCATGATCTCGAGAATCGCATGCTTTCGTTTTGCGGGGCCCAAATCAATGCCCAACTCTTCACAAATTTCGATGAGTTCCTTCACTTTGAAGTTCTCCATCGCTCACAATAGCCTCTTGTAGTTTGCCCTTTTCTTAGAATTCCCTTGCCGTTCACTACTATAGCACTACTAGTACGACACGCGCAAGTAATTCTATCCAAAACGCCTCGTTTACTCCCTCTGCACCAGCTTTCGTTTCAAAGCGCTCCGACTTGGCTCGAAACAGCAAAGCTCTCTCCAGTGCAACACAGAGCCCTACTCTAAACTACAATCACGTGTGCTAGAGCAGTCTGGCGAATTGAGGGGAAAACATCAGGCACTCACCGCGCCGAGGTAGCTGACGCCGGTCGATCCCGCAGCTGCCATCCACTGTTGGGTTTTGGCATCCCACCGCTGCCACCACTGTTGGGACTGGGGCATCCCACCGCTGTTGGGACTGAGGCATCCGAGCCAGGAAACGGTCGAGGCGACGGTGAGTAAAATGACTTTTATGTACAGTATGTACAAGGGCTTTTACATGATACAAGGGCCAAGAGCACCACGGGCGAGCAAAAAGAAGAAGGGCGACCCCGGCGGCGAGCGTAGCTCCGACGTGATGGCTCTTCTGCTGCCCGTCTGCTGCTCGGGTTCAGCGCCGCTCCGTTTTTATAGCCGCTGGTAACGGTTACGGCAGCCAGCCGTTCAAATCCTCCAATCACTGGCCACCGTTCAAATTAGACCAATGGTCGAGAGCCGGCGAGCGGCGGAGGAGTTCGCACCGACGGAGAGGAGGAGAGGAGGAAGGGTCCGTGTCGGCGCCGCGGCGTCGGGGTGAGTCACGCTGCATGTCGCGACTTGTCCGAGAAAGTCTGGGCCTGCTTTGAGCGTCGGCGAGCGCGCAGCGCTTGTTTCCAGGGGGGCCAGCCAGCGAAATGGGAGCTCCGGCACTACAGTACACACCATTATAATGTTCTGCTGGCTAACAACGCGCAGCGTTGGCTTTTCCTGTAGAGGGGTGTTGAGGGCTGCTTGGATCCCTAATTCGAGATCGTAGGAGCGTGGAGCCACAGATTGCAGATCAACCGTGGTTTTAGGTCGAATGATGACTTTGTATGGAAAATTCCTGAGACTCGGTAGACGCGGAGGTCTTGGTGCAGGAGGCTCTCGGCGTTCTTTCTTCTCCGGCTCTTCCTTGGGAGGCGTGGATTTAGCTTGCGCCGCTCTGTCGTTGTTGCGCCGGGACCATATGTTCCAGCCATGGCTGTTGTCTTCCTTCGGGAGATCCTGCGGGGGCATCAGCTGCTGCTGGGATGTTGGTACATGACTGAAGTCCATCTCCGTCGGGTCGTAGCCTCTTAGAGAATTCATCGTGGTCGTGGTAGTGATGAATGAAGCGGGAGCACTCACTGGCGAGCGTCGTAAGACCCGCGTTGCGCGAACGCTATGCCGCGCATCCGCGGGCGCACCGGCGTCTCCGCGGCGGTAAGGCACCCCAACCCCTTGGCCGTTATGGTTAGCGCTCTTCGCTGGGTGACGAGAAGTCAGACAGGCTTTAGCACCGAAAATGTGGCACTCACAGGCTCACTGGTCGTACCAGGCGATGTCAGGCGTTGAAGGCAACCCGTGGATGGTAAATATACGGTGATACAATATTCTAATCCGCCGCAATCGAAGATTGTCAACGGAGCCCATGAATCGCACGTCCGCTCGTGACGAACGCTTGCAGCGCCCCCCTACCGAGGTGAAATCTCAGCCTCTCAGCTACCAAGTCGGTTCGTCGGCGCGGTCCCAGCGGTAGCCACGGAGCGCTGCAGATCCCCGGCAGTAAGAGAGGAGACTGCGTTCATTTCGAGGAAAGGAAAGGCGTCTTATCAACTCTGTGGTTTAGTGGACACCTCAATAACACTTTAAGCTAATTCCGGCGTTCATTGATGCCCTCTGACATAGACAGCGCTGTAGACTGCGTTGATTTGGAGGAAAGGAAAAACGCCTTACCAACTCTGTGGTTTAGTGGACACCTCAATAGCACTTCAAGGGAGGGAAGGGAAAACTTTATTTTGTAAGACAGGCCTTCGGCTCCCGAACCTTGGGCGGCTGGCGTGAGGAAGAAGAGGACGAAGAAAGCGGCGCCGATGCTCGTGCGTGTGCGCTGATCGCTGCCGCTGGGGCTGATCGCTGCCTCTGGACTGAGCCGAGACGTACCGCTAGCCGTTCGCGACGCAGCGCCTTCGTAGACGTCCTACACTACACTTGGTGGAGGTGCGGGGTATCGATCCCCGTACCTCTCGCACTAATGGTTTTTCCTGCGGTTTGGGGGCATCTTCAGAGACGTCTTGGTTCTGCCCCCAGGAGCCTTCTCTGTCGAAGTCGTCCGCCACTAATCAGTGGTCGGTTGCCCTCAATCCAGGGCTCTGGTGGCCACTGCCGCCCGTTGAGCTCGCTGTACCAGACCTTGTTGGTCTTCACAACGGTCGCTGGACAGCAGAGTCTCCCACTGCTCCGCACTCGGGTTTTGTATTTCGGGGACCACGTCTATGTTTTGGCGGGCCCATGTGATGTGGCATAGAGTAGGTTTTTCGTCGCACCAGGGACATTTGTTCGTGTATATCGTAGGGTGCATTTTGTTTAGTATATGTAGGTTTGGGAAAGAGCCTGTTTGTAATTGTCTCCAAGTGACAGCTTCTTCTCTGCTGAGAGATTTGTGCGGTGGGGGATATTGCATTCTTCTGCCTCTATAGTTTTGTAGTATGGCCGAGTATTCCCTGGGTGCTGGCGCGAGTTCCGCGGTCTCGTCGGAAGCTCGGAAAGTAATGTATCCTCGAGCTATCCTGTCGGCCTCTCGGTTCCCTGCCACCCCCGTGTGCCCCGGTACCCACACAATTTTGTGTCGGATCTTGTCGTTCTGTTCTTCCTGGTTTTTAATTCTGTCGCTCGCTGCGAGGAGAATACGGAGCGCGTGACGACCTATCCTGCCATTCATGTAATTTCGGCAGGCTGTTTGAGAGTCCGTGTGTATTGCTGGTGACCGCCCGGTTCTATAGCCCTCCGCCACCGCTAGAGCAACGGCTATTTCCTCGGACTCTGCAGCTGTGCAGCCTCGGAGAGACGCGCTGGTCATTTCGCGTAAAGACGACTCGACCACCGCCGCTACAGCGATTATGGTATCTGCTCCTCTCCAAGACGCGTCTGTATACACAGTCGTGGCTTGAGGAGCGTATGTTTTCTCGATGAATTCGGCCCTCGCTTCTCTTCTGCCTCGATGGAGGTTGGGATCCATGTTTTTTGGTATTGGCGCTACCTTGAGGGTCTTGCGAAGCTAGTCGGGGATCGTTGCCGTCCTCGACATTTCTCGCATCTGCTCGCGGTATCCGAGCCTCTGCAGGAGCGCTCTTCCTGTCGTTGTTTGCAACAGCCTGAGTTTTTGCGACTCAAGCTGCGCCTCTCGTAGCTCCTCAAAGGTGTTATGTAATCCCAGGGCCATGAGTTTTTCTGTAGACGTGTTGCGTGGTAGTCGGAGCGCTGTTTTATACGCTTTGCGTAGCAGGGCATCCGTTTGTTGTATTTCATTTTTGTTGAGGCACTGGTAGGGTAGGCTTTACGTGATTCGACTAACTACTAGGCTTCTGACAAGTTTTAGTGTGTCCTCTTCACGCATGCCATGTCGCCTGTTGGTGATGCGGGTGATCATGCGTGCGACTTGTAGCGTTGTTGCTTTCAGTAGGGTAAAAGTGTGAGTACAGCGCTGGTTGGATTGAACCCACATGCCCAAAATTCTTATTGTTGTCTTTTCGGGTATGGGCGTCCCTTTTAGGTAGACGTTGAGCTTTAGGTCCTCGTTGGTTGGGACGGTCCGGTTTTGCTTGCCTCTCCAGACTCTCAGGAGTTCAGATTTCTCGGTCGAGCATGCGAGTCCTCTTTCTGCGAGGTATTGCTCTACACAGGAGGCCGCTTGCTGTAGCCTTTCTTCCTTCTCTCCGAGACAGCCCGTGTTTGTCCAGACTTATATCGTCAGCATACATTGCATGCCTGATGCCTTCGCTGTTGTCTAGTTTTCGAGCTAGGCCTATCATAGCTATGATGAAGAGTAGGGGTGAGATAACTGACCCTTGGGGTGTTCCCTTGTTTGGAGTGCGAATTTTGTCCGATCGAAGGTCTCCTATGCCGATGGTGGCAGTTCTATCGGACAGGAAGGCTTTGACGAAGCCGTGGATTCTGCGTCCGCAATCCAGGTTGTCTAGGCCCGTAAGGATCGCTTCGTGGCTGACGTTATCGAATGCCCCCTTGATGTCCAGAGCCATTATGACATTTTCTCCCGTCCTAGGTACGTTTCGCAGGAGATCTTCTTGTATTTGGAGGAGAACGTCCTGCGTCGAGAGCTTCGCTCTGAAGCCGAACATGGTATGTGGTACACAGTCGTTGTCTTCCATGTAATTTTGCAGTCTGTAAGTTACAACCCGTTCATAAAGCTTGCCAAGGCACGACGTAAGTGATATGGGCCTGAGGTTTTGAATTTGTAGCTTTTTACCAGGTTTAGGTATCATTATTACTTCGGCGTGTTTCCAAATTTCGGGAACCGTCTCCGCCTCCCAATGTTTGTTAAGAAAGGTGACGAGCTCTTGTATGAGGCCGTCGCTCAGGTTGCGGATTAGAGCGTTGTCAATTCTGTCCGCTCCGGCTGCCGTGTTTCTGGTGGTGTTTCTTATGGCCGCGTAAACCTCTTCCACAGTTATGGGGCGGTCGAGTTTCTCGTTTTCGGCTCCTCGATACATTCCTTAGTATCGCGGGGGGTTGTGATCGCCGAAACATTTTTTTCGTGCCTTCTCCAGTAGGGCGATGTCTGATCCCTCGAAGGAGTGGATGAACCTGTGGATGGCTTTATTGTTTTCTGATTTTAATTTGGTCGGATCGATTAGTGCTCTTAAGAGATTCCAGGTTCAGGCCGTGCCTACAGTTCCCCTAAGTGAGTCGCTGAGTTGTAAATAAATTGTAAATTGGTTTTTTGAGGAAAGGAAATGGCGCAGTATCTGTCTCACATATATCGGCGGACACCTGAACCGCGCCGTAAGGGAAGGGAGGAAGGTAGGAGTGAAAGAAGAGAGAGAGAAAGAGGTGCCGTAGTGGAGGTCTCCGGAATAATTTCGACCACCTGGGGATCTTTAACGTGCACTGACATCGCACAGCACACGGGCGCCTCTTGCGTTTCGCCTCCATCGAAACGCGGCCGCCGCGGTCGGGTTCGAACCCGGGTACTCCGGCTCGGTAGACGAGCGCCTTACCACTGAGCCACCGCGGCGGGTCGCTGAGTTGTTCCCAATTTTGTTTCGCGAGTTGCATCGCGTATTCTTCCGCCTTTGCCGTAATTTCTGCTATGTTTAGTTTTAGTTTCCTGTTGTGTTTTTGCTTCCGCCATCTTTTGGTGAGACTGCGTCTCGCTTCCCATAGTCTGAGGAGGTGGGCGTCTACTTCGGGCGTTGCTGTCGTTCTCCTTAGACTTTTTGTGCATCGTTGTCGCGTTTCTCTCAGCATGCCGCTCCATTCCTCCAGTGATTGGATACCGCCTTCAGATTTGTTGCAAGCCCCGCGAAACGCGTTCCAGTCAGTGATTTTCGCCTGTCCAATCTGGCGTCTTATGGTGTCGGATGCTCTTCGTGTCCGGAGGGTAAAGTGATGGCTGCCTAGATTTTCCATCATGTTTTCCCACTGTGACTCCCTGCTCTTCCTTACGAAGGTGAGGTCCGGGCATGTGTCCGTGCTCACGCTATTCCCGATTCTCGTGGGGGTCGCAGGATCTGTGATTAGACTGCAGCCAAAGTATTCCGCTACTTCCACTAATGCTCTTCCCTTGATGTCTTGTTTCTGGTATCCCCAACTCATGTCCATGGCGTTGAAATCTCTTACGATGATGAGTGCATTTTTTTTTTGGCCAGCTTGTGCGCTCCATAAAACAGTTCGAAGAGTTTGGCTTTTCTTTGTCTCGGCGGGCTGTACACGTTCAGTAAGAACGTGCTGCGTCCCTTTCGCTTTTTCGGAATGAGTTCAACAAGCGCGTGTTCAATGTCGGTGTCGGCGATGGTATCGCGCCTGATGGCGGTAATGGTTTTGCTGACTAGGACGGCCGCTTTACCTTCGTTTTGACTCTCGTAAACCTCGTACCCTTGTAAGGTCGGCTTGATTCCAGTCTCTTGGAGTGCAATTACATCAGGAGGTGTGAGTTATGTGTTTATATATTGTTTTAAGAGGGCCTGCTTTTTGCGGTAGCCTCTGCAGTTCCATTGCCAAATATCTGAGTATTCTTGTTCTTGCCGATACGTATTGATCATGTTTACGCGTTACTGCTGTTGCCTTGTTCGCTTGCGAAAGCTGTTAGCGCTGGACGGTTGTACGCCCTTTCCCTAATGTTTTCGGTATGTTTTTGTTTTCGAAAAGCGCTTCTGATCTCTGAGATCTGCCCTTGGAATTGTACTTGCATCTGTTGCATTTGCGATTGGATTTGCTGCATCATATCCTGCATCATCTGCTGCATCATCTGTTGCATTCGTGTTTCAAGGTCTCCTTCGTTCGATGCCTGTGGTTGTCGTTTTGGAAGGACTCTAGTAGTGTCGAGTTCGCGCTGTTGTTCCTTTAGTGTTTTTGTGAGTTCCTCAACTATGCGTTCGAGCTCGTTTTGTTTGATTCGAGCGAGTTCTAGCTCGCGTCTGAGCGCATCGCTCTTCGCGTCCTTCGGTTCTGTGACGCGACTGTATTTGTTGTTTGTGTTGTTTATGTCACTACCCTTTCCTACCGAGTGCGAAGCAGTGATAGAAGCCCAGCTCACCTTGCCGCCGCTTGTCTGGGAAAGCTTCTTCATTTTCTTTTTCTCTTGCTTCTCCCCCTCCTGTCGGCCGGCTGGTGGTAGAGGCGGGAAGGAGTTGGACCTCGATCGGCTCCTCGAAGTCTCTCCCTCTGAGCTGAGCCATCGCTTGGGTGGTCGCCCGCGTTGGTCGCTCCGTCCTCTTCCTCCTGTGGGTTTTGGCCTCGCTTTTTTCAATCTCTCTCGGCACTCCTTGGATCCGGTCCGGTGTGCCTCGCCACAGATTATGCGCTTGGGCGCGCACTCGTGGTCGTCGGGCGGGTTTGAAACTCCGCACAGTCCGCACACAATAATCTTCGGTGTGGGGCAGACGTCGGAGCGGTGTCCTTGCTGGAAGCAGACGTAACACACTTGCCTAGTGGGGCGGTACTGGTAGCATGGTACTTCTCCTCCGTAATATATGACGAATTTCGGCAAGACCGGGCCGTCGAACGTGAGCACTGCCGTCTTGGATTTTCCGAGCATCCTTGCCTGAAGTATGGTCACTCCTTGAGTTCTGACTCGTAAGTGTGCTTTCAGTTTTTCAGGAGGGGTACCTGGGTCTACACCGTGGATCACGCCGCGCAGGACGTCTTCCGGTGCTGCCACGTAAGCGTTTACATCATGTCTTTCCGTCGAATTTGAGACGGGTAATGTGCCGCACTAGCTGAGCCGCTTGCTCGTGCGGGGTGCTAACGATAATGATATTGGATCCGGTGCGAAGCCTTACAAGTAGGTCCTCGTCCTTGCATTGCTGGCCGCACACCATGACAATGGCGCGCGCTACTTGGTGTGTGGTGAGGGACTTCACCATGAGTCCTTTCTTAGGTCGAATAATGATCTTGTAGTTGCTTCTGGCTAATTCCGGCGTTCCGTGCAGCACTCAGGCTTTCGCATTTCACTACTTTAGTCGCTAAAGTTGCTCGTAATTTGCTTTCGCAACCTTCCCGGCCTAACCAAGCTAAACCTCTGCCAACTTTTTTCTTCTATTCCTATAAAGTTTAAGGCAACTCACTCGTTCCTGCACAGCTCCTGATTGCAGCGGCTCCATGCGATTACATCTACACGTAAAGACGTTCATGCACCAGAGACAAAGGCATGGTAAAAGCAAAGGCAACAGCCAGCGAAGGGAGCACCTCCTCTGACCGTTGTATAGCCCGTTGAGGCTCCATTTAGCCCGCCAAATCACATCTATCATACATACAGCCGCACGGGCACCCAACGCCGATGACGTGATGTCGGTGACGTGACAAACTTCAGTATTTTGATCACATACGCCCGTCTCGCATTTCAATATGGCAGCAGAAGAATAAAAGAACAGCTCAAAAAGATGTACAACAATCAGCAAGCCTGTGAGGTACCCTGAAAGCTCAGGGTAGCGCAGAGTGAGAACACATCAGCTACAGATCGCGGAATCTAAAAAATATTTCAAAGGCAGAGCACAAGCAGGCCCGGGAAGAAGGTTTAAAGTTTTTATAGTGCGCAAAAAAAAATAAAATATTCGAACATGTCAATACAAGGAGTAAAAGGTCAAATGTATAGTGCGTGACAGCTGGTCAAATGATGTCTTAGATCTGGACAGTTTCCACGTGACTCGAATCAAGCAGGTATAACGTAGGCAAAAACTTTCGACATTCAGTACGACGATCCGAGGAAAATAGAGCGAGCGCCAAATCAGACACATGAGAAGCAGGCAAAAAAATTCGTCGTATCGGTTAAATACGCAAATACCGGCCTTGTTCTGGAACGATTAGCTTTTTCCGTAAATGAACTTTATGGGACTCCAAACCGCACAACCGTATTCTATGACCGTGCGAATCAGAGCTTTCTAGATAACTTGGGTATCCAGGGGAGAACACGCAAAGTGCAGTGCATAAATTAAGTCTATGGGGGCTCTGTTAGAATGCCTTCGATGTGTCTATACATTGACATAATGTGCGTGATTTGTATTCCAAAACTCTTTATAAGAGACAGTCTGTGAATGAATGTGGGAACAAATTACTAGATGTGCGCCTCAAGATTTTCATGAAAGCAGTTTTGGATAAATTAATCATCATTTTTCATTTAGCACCATACGTAGCCATATGCAGAAATTTGCAAAATAATCGTTAAGAAAGGCAAGAATCTCACATCTCAGGACGTCTCCAATAAACAGCGGCGTTCTCTGCCCATTGAGGCACGTTTCGCTTCTCACGTAACACTTGTAGGCAATGTATTGCTACTTACCGGCCCAGGTGAGAGCACACTGCAACTCAGCAATCATGCACGCGCTACACATTGTACGTTAGCTGCAGGCCGCAAAGTACAGTACAGGGCAGTTTTCAAATAAATTCAAAAGCAGCAATAAAGAACTCCATGAGCGGAAACAAACTAGAGGGAGCGTTACGCAACACTTTGTAAAATACTTCCCCTTTTTCCACCTAGTGCTGGCACTTAATGCATACAGCAACACTCAGACAGTGCGAGGTGCTTACAGCTGTTGTGCGCCAACACTAAATTTCGATGAGGCAAGAGGGGCAAAGAGTCCACGTTAGGCGACACCCAAAATCCAAGCAAGTTGTTCTATGAGTTCGTTTCGGGTATTCTCGGCTTCGATAAGCGTAAACATGGGAAGATCACAACCTCAGTGTCAACAGCCTTGCAGCAGCGTTTCTCATTATTCTGATACATAAAGTTTCACAGTCTCCAAGCTATTTCCAAAACAGTTTCTAGAGGATTAAATAGAACAATAAACAACATACACAGACTAGAAAATTACGGGAAAGATGATGTAACCATTAGAGGAATTCGCTAACTAAGATAAGTGCAGCCCCACATACATGGAATGGGCACTTTTGCTACTCAACGTCAAAAACACGAACAATAATGAAAGTCACAAATGGCAACGCGAGATCCTTTCAATGGAAGCACGAATAAATAATGCAAATTTCGGCGGTGGTGGGTGAAGGCTATTCCTCTTTGAGTCGGTTTTTCCAGGTCAAGCATTATTCTTTGTAGAAGTGACGTTGCAGGCGTCCCTCATGGCCATATGTTTCGAGCTTTCGCATTGGAACGTCCTAGAGAACGTTCCAGCATGCATTAAAGGAACGTTGATATGGCTTCTGCTAGACTGGTCGGAGCTTGCGGGACAGCGGTAGAACGTCTCGCGAATGTAAAGGTACTGGCTGTGCGACAAGCTCCAAAAGCTTCCCGTCGCTTCAACCTTGAACCAGAGCGGCTCGGAAAAGGACTTGAGCACCGACGAAAAGCCCAGCGAAGCCGCAACTATGTCTACATCGCTGAAGGTAGAGAGTCCACTCGTGCCACCGGCAAGGTAGTGCTCTCGGAAGCAGCCGACGAGTTGTTCAATACGAAGGCGAGCTTGGTCCGACCACAGCCCCGTCTCGCTGAGGAGAAAGCGCCAGATGGATTCCGCCAGGGACCAGGGGATGATGGGCGTGTTGAAGACGTCTGTGTGGGCGACGTCGTTCCGTATGAACGCATAGACGACCGGTGAAATCAGGATGTTTGTACCCTTGTGGAGTGAAAGGTAATGCCGGCCTCTTCCACTGGTTTCCTCCGCACTGCCCGCTAACGGCAGGCCCCAGCGCGCCAGCCTGAGCCGCGCCTCGAACTCGTAGGCACGACCATCGAGAATCCTCTCGAGGAAGCTCTGCGTCAGACTCGTCTCCCTGATTGCCGGACGAGCGCTTTCCCACGGCATGACCAGGGCCATGCCGGCAAAGAAGGTGTCCAAATATTTTTTTGTCGACGCCGCTGAAGAATGAGCTGACAATGCGGTCGGTCTGTATGGCCTCAATGATGGAATTCACAACTCGGGTCACCTGGAGCTTCTTGTCGGGAGTAATAAACTCGTCCGTGTACATTATGTCGCGAATGCTCGGCATCAGCTCGAATTGGCGCGTGCAGAAGATTAGCCTGTTTGACTGAGTGTGCACGGCGGGCCAAGCGAGCTCGACTAGACCGTTGTAGACGCTGCATGCGAGCAGGTAGGAGGCTCCAGCGTCACTCACGCTTTTTTTCCTGGGAGGTGAGGGCGTCAAAGAGGGCGTGGATTTGACCTGTGCCGCTCACGCTGACCTCTGTCACGTGCTGCAAGCCGATTGATGTGACCTCTAAAGCTTTCCTGATGTCCCACTTCTGCAACAGCGCGGAGAGGTTAAGGCCAGTGTAGTGCTCAACATTGACACCTGCCGGATCAGGAGCTTGCAATGAACCCGCAAAAGTAGTCACCTCGGCAAGTGTTACATACTTCTCAGCAAAATTATTGAGCTTCTCAAGAGAGTCGTTAAGGCAGTGTTTAAACCGGTGATCATTCAAATCAAGGAGTGGCTTCAGGGAAATTGAAATAGCACTATGTCCTCTTAAGGTGACCGCCACGAGGGACGGAATACTGTACTTGAGATTGCTGAGGAGGAGATAGGCAAGCAGATTCGTGGTTCCACCATCCCGCAGGTATACTCCGCACGTGCTGACAAGAAATGCGGCTAGCTTTCCGACCACGGCGTTTTGGTCCGCACCCGAATGCAGACATGAATCGAACATGGACCTCAAGAAGGCGCTCACCTGGCTTCGAGACCCGCTAGGCGTCATAACGGAGCTGGGCTTCATGCCTCGGTTCGAGCTGAGGGGCGACGATCGGGTGCTGGATGCGTTTCCCATCTTACGCCTAACAGTATTTGAGCACACGAACTCAACTAAGTTGTCGCAAGGCTCCAACGTCGCGTTCACGTATCTCACGAGTTCCGTGACTTCGACGGGACAGCAGAAGTGTGAAGCACCACCGTCGCCCGGCGAGTTTCGTATGGCCACGGTCGTCTTCAAGGCCAGAACTGCGGCGAACGCCAGAACGACGAGGAAAGCGAAGCAAGCCATGAACGGCGCCGCACCACAGCCGCGGTCCACTCGGCGGAAGGCAGCGTCGGGGGGAGCCAAGATGGCAACTGGTTCGGCAGGGGCCGTGGCAACCGAGTCCTCATCATCCAAAGCCGACCGTCTGGGAGACGTCTTCGTTCCGGGCGCTCGCAAGCAATTGAGCGCAGCGGCTGCGTTGATTACTGCGGGCGAGGGCTCCTGGTGCTGGTCCAGAGGCAGCTCGGCATCGCTCGGCGTCAAGGCGATCACCATTGTCGAATGGGCCTCGGCCGAAACGCCTTTCTCTGCAGCTTCAAAAGGCTCCGTGCCAACTGCCTCGTGGTCCTGGGGAGACTTATCCGACGAGGAAGACGGCGACTATGGGTCTGAAGGCTCGGACGGCGAAGACACCGCAGGAGACGTTGGGGGTCCGAAACCGGAACCAGACGGCAGATTCGCTTGCTCGTGTCTTTCCATGTGGTTAAATTCAGCGCCGTACTTTCGGTACCTTCTGGAGCCAGTCGAATTCTGGATGCAACACAGCGCAGCAGGAGGACAAGACGTGGCCCGGCGCTCCGACGTAAGCTCGTGCGGGAATCCTGGTAGACACGTGGTAGCGTTGAAGAAAAACGAAGTACTAGCGGATGCTATCTGAAAAATTACCCCTTTATAGTAGCCCATTTTTTCTTTTTTGTTTCAAAATAACATCATCGCCTGAATATAGTTATTATAAAAAGGATCTCAGCTTCTTCGTACGCAATCTAATACCATAGTCCTTCAATGTTTTTTTCTGGTCACGAAACTCCGGCTTAACTTTCATATAGAGACAGCGCGCCCCGCTAGTGGCGCGGCTGTCGGCGAGGGGGCACGAATGGCTGCGCGAGCCCTGTTCGCAGTGGCTGTTTTCCGGTCAACAGGCTCATATTCACTTGGTATTTTAAGGCGGAAGCCTTTAATGTCTCATCGTTGTAAGCAGCAGTTGTCGACAGAAAATGTCACGCTTTTCAATTGGTGGAAACGGTCGTGACGTCACAGTGCGCGAATTTCAAACGAGGCCAATTGTACTTTGGCTAGTAACCGTGCTACCTACGATCACAGCCTGTGGGACTGCAAAATAGAGCCACCTCCGGGTGATCTAGTTACAGCTCCTTCTCTCGAGCGGTGGGAGACCGTGCTGGCTAGCTCTGACCCCAGAACGCAAGTTTTGGCGGTGGAGTGGGCTGACAAAGTCGTCGAGGGCTATGTACTCTCGACCACTTAACGCGACCTCTTGCCAAGCTGTTCCCGGCGAATAAAATGTTTTACAATCAATAGTAACCGTGCAACCAATTGAAGGGATCGTATAGTAATGCTCCAATTAAGTGGGACTGAGCTTAGTGAATTGCTTAATTACCCAATTAGCCTAATTAGCTTTACTAGTCAGGCCATATAAATAAATAAAACCGATTAGGAAATTGGTCGAGCTCAGGAATCGAACCCCGGTCTTCGGCGTGAGAGACGAGCATGCTATCCACTCCGCCATGCCAGCTTTTTTTTTATTTATTTATTGCCTGACTTCGGCAAAAACCACAGTACACAAATACACTTACAGAGCGCAATGAGCAATAATTAACAACACTATCCGCCCGGGGGTGCGTGGCTTCATCATATTAAAACTTCTTAAGCGTCACCAAAGGCTCGACTCTTTCGAGCCACTCGGGAGCTTCAGGAGCAAGTTTCTGAACTTCAATATACTTATGCATGCACTCCCGAAAATAGATCCGTGCTGGCCGTGCATCAGGATCGCAATGATATCCTGCCATTCTGGAGCGCCAAATACAATGGAGGCCCATTAGCATAATGAGGTCGAATGGTGTCCCATCCTCACTCTCTACAGGCAAGTACCGAATACCATGAGCGTCGAGCGGAAACTCCTTTTTTAAAGTCCGTTGCAAGATGTCCCAAAAGTATACCCCCTCCCAACAGTGCAAAAAAACGTGCTCTATTGTTTCTGGTTGTTTACAAATTAAACAATGTGATCCCCAAGGTAGAAATAACTGCTTCCTTTCCAAGAATTCCTTTACTGGTAGTGTTCCGGTATGTAATTTAAAGAAAAAAGTTTTTGCACTTGGCGGCACCTGCATCGCCTTCACACGCTTAAGTACGTCGCGTCCCTGGCCTCCATTGTATAAGGCCCTGTACATAGGTTGTGGAAGAACTACATCGCACAAATCTTTATACAACTTCTTCCTGCTAACAGAAGATAAATATTCATACGAAAATCGAACAGACAGGAATCGAACACTCGCGACAACCTCTCTAAAGTAACCAAAAATACGTCCCGAGAAACTTTCGGTTGTGACAACAAAGTCCGGCAGTGCATTTCCGAGCCTTAATTGGCACACAGTGCGCAAAAACGGATCGCTTACATCGCGCACAAAACAAAATCTGCTTACAATCTGCCGCAGATACAGGATCGATGACTGCGGTGATAAGGACTCCGCCATGCCAGCTCGATGGTTTGAAATGAACAAAGGCGCGTCTAGTGAATACGGTGTCTTCACTCACTCTCATCCTCCTCCATTCCCTTCCCGCGAGGTTTAGGTGTCCACCGACAAATGAGAGACAGATACATTTCCTTTCCTCAAAAACCAATTTACTGACGAGCGAGGCGTAGAACCGAATGGGCGATGGCGTTCTATGGACTATTTGGCAGCGTTGCAAGACGCTGTCGCGTTCCACTCTTAGGGGCATCAGTGACCACACTTTAGGTCAAAAATTGCCCCCCTGAATTTTGTGAGACAGTTACTGCGTAATTTCCTTTCCTCAAATACAATTTTCATTTTCTTCATTACGGCTCCTCTTTATCTATCTTCTTTCACTCCCACTTCCTCCCTTCCTCTACGGTGCGTTTCAGGTGTCCACCGAGATGACAGAGAATTACTGCGCCATTTCCTTTCCTCAAAAAGCGTTGCGTTCAAAGGGCAAGGCATCGCGCTGAACGGGTGGTGTTCCGTGGACTTCCTGGCAGCGCTACAACGCGCTGTCGCGTTCCACTCCTTAAGGCGAAGCTTAAGCGTCATTAATTAGCAGTTAATTAGTAGTCCGGCAATAATCTGTAATTAACCATTAATTAGTGATTTGCCATCACTTAGTACTTAGTACTCAATTATGTGTGACGCCACCGGTGCCACAGAAACAGCGAAGGTGGTGCGGAAAACGCTTTCGCCTCTACCCACTTTAGACAGTCAAAGTGCCCCCTGAATTTTTGTGGTTTCTGGGGATCGGTATTTGGGCTTAGGATGGACGCTACTATATTGGTTGTCACCTGAAAGCTTGGCTGCAGCATGGCGACACTGAAAACCCTGTGAGAGCGACAGCGGCCACTAGTAAACCATGATAGCGGCTGTTTTCTGGCCAACAAATAACGCGATTACTTTCTCTCGTTTTTTTTTATAAAAACACGATTTTCGTATATGGGTCCAGCCTGCGCATTCATTTTCAGTGCAACTGGCTTGCAATGTCACTCTGGAAGATAGAGCGTACCGGTCAGTAATATATCTATATGTCTCTAGGTTGCGCCTGTCTCGGCCGAGTCATCACTTTCATCTATCTGCTTAAGGCGGCTCATATCTGTCGTTTACCTTGTGAGAAATACTGAAATGTCCGTAATGCTGAGAACAAGATGTTATGGCTGCATTTTAAGAACTGGAATACGCGCTAAAGAAACAACCACGTGATGAATATACCGTCAATTTGAATGCTATCTCGATTTTTTTTGTTGTTGTTGACACCTTCGGAGCCCGCAAAGCCATCTGCTGAAGACTCTTGCTGCATAAGCCATTTATTTACACTTTGTCACTCTGTGACTACGGGGGCGCTGGCAAGTGCAAGAAAAATTTGATTTTCTTGTTCATTTCTCGTGTGCTGGCTTTGTGCTACCAGAATAAGAGACAAGCTGTGAGCTGTATGCTAACGAGCGTGCGTACTATGAACATTGCATGCAGAAGCTCTGCCCAGTGCCCCTAACAATGGACAAAGTTTTAGGTCCCTTAGCCTGCTTCAGGCAACAGAGACTTGCAATGAACTTTCTTTTTACATATTTAAAAGACATTGGACATCTTGATAAGCTCTAAATTCACTTGCACGTTACCTTCATGCATTCTTCATGCAGTGAACTTCGTCAGCCCATTTGTCGGACTATGCACTCCATCATTCCATAGGTTACATCAATACTCGCCATTGCATCCTTAGTACCCATTTCATGGCCGCATTTTATCTTCGGTTTTTTTTTTTTTTACCTCTTCCACGCTGCTCTCCTTCTGTCTTTTTCTCCCAAATTCCCCTTCCTACGCAGAGTAGCATGCCAGCGATTTTTAAACGCCGGCTAAATTCTCTGCATTTCATTAAAGAGTCTCTCTCTCTCTCTCTCTCTCTCTCTCTCTCTCTGTGAGCGGTCGCGCAATAAACCAAAAACGAGCAATGATAGGAATCAGGGAGCAACTTGTACAAAAAATAAAAAGCGGTAGGGGTTTAACCTTGTTAAACCCAGCAGACATGCGAACGGATATGTTTAGCCTGTTTGGCTCATGGTTTTGCTTTGCTGGGTCTCATCAGCATGTCGGGCGACGATACTACACTCAAGCTAATCTCTGATCGAGGTTAAGCTTGTCTAATAAGTGTTCGTTCCACAGCTGGAAGTTGATGAAGACGACGGTGTGCAATGCGTGCAGCGGAGAGTATGCTGCAGTTGAACACGATCCATAATTCCATCTTTAATTCCTCGCAATACGTACCCAAAGTTAATCATTAGCTTGGCCCCTCAAGGTAATCCATTAGCTTGGTACCAATTTGCCTTGTTTGGGCTCTCCTCACTGAACCCTGGCCAATCCCCCGTCGTGGGTATGTGCCATGCCACTAAGGCAACAACAACAACAACAAGTTGAACACGATGGGTGATCGGCTGCGGGGATAGCATATGGGGAGAAAGACGAAGACGGCGTTCTGAACGGTCGCGTTTTTGATGCTCTCCGCAGAAATGGATAAATCGGCCCTAGGCCGAGGTACTGTTGCGGCTTCTGCTGCCAGTAATACTTACCGTACTGTTCTTCCCCGTCTGCCTGCTGGTAAGCTGGTTTTTAACTCCGTATTTCTGCATGCGGACCTTGCTGGCCGTCCCTATCGTGCCCAGGACTTCAGAGATGCCTTACGGGGTGTCGTCGACCTCTGTGACATCAGCTCTATCGGACAGTTTCAGATGTCTCACGTATGGATGATAACATGCAAGACAGCGTTAGCGAAAGCTAAGCTCGTGAGCACTCAGGAGTTACAAGTGAAAAACCGCCGTTGTCTAGTGATTGACCCGGAACCGAAGACAGTAAAGCTCAAGATACTTTGGCTCCCTGAACATCTTGAAGATTTTTACATTCGGGACGCCCTTCGCGCTTGCGGAACGATTGCGTCCATCACAGTGGAGCACTGGAGGGTTCCAGAAATGGAGGGCATGCGCACCTTGAATCGAGACGTTGCCTTGACTCTTGCTGATGGCGTCACTGTCAATGACGTGCCTCACATTTTGACAATTTGCGGTGTACAATGTCTGGTTTTAGTGCCAGGAAGGCCACCACTGTTTCTCCGTTGCCACAAGGTTGGCCAAATACGCCGTCATTGCCGCACTCCTCGGTGTGATGATTGTTGGCGTTTCGGCCATACTACAGAGGAGTGCGTAGTGTCGTATGCTGATAAGCTACGCGGTGGCACCCGTGCCATGGACGACGCATTGCAGGTGCACTTGATGGACGCAACAGAAGTTTTGGATGCTGCTGGTGGCACGCCAGCCGTTGCGCCCATTGACTCAGCGACTACTGACCAGCTGTCTGGCCCCGTTCCTGCTGTGCAGCATGAGCCTACCCAGACTTCACAGATGGAGCGGCTATCTGCAGATGATGAGCGTCGATGCCTGGCGGAGCAGGCTCCAGCTATATGTAGTGTCAGTGATGGCACTCTTGGCGCACGTGCCTGTGCTGTGCGTGGGCCAGAGGAAGACAAGGACGACGCTGTGGCTCCGGCGCCGAGTGCCTGCACTGCTACATCTTCTGAGGCTCCTGCCGGATGTGCCACACAGGTAACAGAGTGCCAGCCTGGCACTTCACTCCCCGACGGCAACTGTGATGCCGATGAGCAAATTTTAAGTGTGGCCTCGAAGCGCGGTGTGTCTCCGAGTTCTGCCTCCTCTAAGGAGGACAGTGTCCCCGCCAAGCACAAGTCCCACCGTCGAAAGTCAAAGAATAAGAAACCTCCTCGGCGCTCCAGATCAAGGAGAAAGGGCGTCAACTCTAGGGAGGTCTCACCTTCCGGAGTGATGCCCCCAGACACCGTGGATGCCTGATTGAAGCTCAAGTTAGCCACCATGGCGTCTAACCAGCAGTTGACTGTCGCAACACTCAACATATGTGGACTCCGTTCAAGGCAGAAACTGGTACAGTTAGGCCGATTGCGTTGGGGCAATCGG
Source organism: Amblyomma mixtum (assembly GCF_055824585.1). Taxonomy (NCBI): domain Eukaryota; kingdom Metazoa; phylum Arthropoda; class Arachnida; order Ixodida; family Ixodidae; genus Amblyomma; species Amblyomma mixtum. The sequence continues at coordinate 204,990,296 of NC_143012.1, read as the reverse complement.
CTAGACATTGTCGCTATTCAAGAAACTAAGATAGAAAGTGAAGTGGATGCAGAGATAGCCCTGCGACCTTTCCTAACAGATTACAACGTCTGTGTGTCGCACTCAGTGGGTCTTTCGGCAGGTTGCTTTCTTTTCTTAAAGAAGAGTCTACCTATTTCTGACTTTAAGTATCAGGTTGACATAGAAGGGCGTCTGATGTGTTGTGACTTTCGACTGCATGGCGAGTCGTGGAGGGTTATCAAAGTGTATGCTTCAAATAATCAGGTGCAACAAGCAGTTTTTTTTTTCATGCCATTGCAACTCTCCTAGGATGTGATCGTTATGTGATCGTTTTCATGGGTGACTTCAACTGTGTGTGCGACCCACGCGTTCGCACAGGTCCTAACCAAAACATCGATAAGAGCTCTGGTATATTATTGTCTATTACCGAAAACGCAGGTTTAATTGATGCCGGATTGCCATCCGCATTCACATACATCAGAGGAGCCTCACATTCACGCCTTGATCGCATTTATTTTCCGTAGATCTCCTTAAACGGCACATTTCATGTGATGTCAAGCCTGTTTCTTTCTCAGATCATGCTATGGTCATTGCGCGGATTGGAGAATGCGCCCATCCCAAATTTCAGCCGCAGTGGTAACTGTGGAAGCTTAATTCCGAGCTTCTAAATGATGAGCATTTTCAGCAGCGAGTGATGACAGCTTTGGAAACTTGCTTGGTCATGGATGTCCCATTATTTGTAGCTTGGGAGATTTTTAAGCTAGAAGTTCGTAGCATAGCTATTGAGATCGGCTCCGTGAAATCTTATCTTAAGCATGGTGAGGAGAAACGGTTACTTCAGAGTCTTTATAATCTGCATTCGCTTGAATGTGAGGCTCCTGGCTTGTACACAGAAGAAATTGGTGTTGTTAAGTGCAACCTTCAGAAGTTTGATGCAGAACGCTATCGTGCGGCCCGTGTACGATCCCGCAGCAACCGTGCTCTGCACTCTGAGGAGCCTACTAGACAGGCCTTGCTAGATGAGCGTCGTCACGTGGCTGCCAAGCGAATTTCTGAGCTCTACTGTGGTGGTGCCCTGGTCACAAGTACAGATGTCATAGTTACCGAGTTTGAAAACCACTATAGCTCTCTGTTTGCTGCCACGTCTAGCACTGCTGATGATGATCATATAGCGCGATTGGTGTCCATGATTAACCCACTCAATGAGGATGAGTGCAAGGCAATAAGTGGCTCTTTAAGCTTGGCTGAATTGCAAGATGCGATTGATCAATTGCCGCTTTCAAAAACTCCGGGGCCTGACGGCCTCTCAGGAGAATTTTACAAGGCATTTAAATCCGTTCTAGCCCCTGTCCTGCTCCAAATTTTTGAGACAAGTATTGATGTTGAATTTCTGCCTCAGTCATTTACGAAAAGTCATATTGTCTTTATACCAAAAACCGAGGATAAGGAAAAACTTCGATTTGTAGATGGCTACAGACCAATCACGCTTTCTAATGTAGATTATAAGATTTTTGCTAAAGTACTCTCAAATCGGCTGCAGCTTGCAATGTCTACTTTGATTGGGCCTCATCAAACATGTGGCTTGCGGGGACGATCAATACAATCTAACCTACATGTAGCGCGTACGGTGTTGCAGTATTGCAGTGACGCTCAAGAACAATTAGGAATGCTGCAAATTGACCTGGCAAAGGCATTTTATCGAGTGTGCCATGCATTTCTTTTTGCACTTTTAAATCACGTCAATCTCGGTTCAATACTTTCTACTGGCATACGCCTTTGTTACAAATCTTGTACCACGCGCTTGATTGTTAATGGCTGTCTCTCGCAACCAGTCCCAATTCAGTCTCCGGTGAAACAAGGGTACCCACTGTCTCCGCTCCTGTTCGCATTATACTTGGAGCCACTTTGCATAAGTGTTATAAACAGTAGGGCTGTCAATGGTTTCCGAATAATGGGCCACGAAATGAAGGTATTGGCTTATGCAGATGACCTTGCGTTTTTTTGTACTGATAAGCCAAGCATCGATGAGGTTATTCGTTTAACGGAGGACTTTGGTTCGGTGTCAGGAAGTCGGATTAATCGCTCTAAGAGTTGCGGTCTTTGGTTTGGTAGCTGGGGTTCGACACCTGCTGAATATGCTGGTATAACATGGACATGCAGGCCACCAAAGTACCTTGGCGTCCCTTTGAGTGCCTATAAGCATAGCGCACATTATTGGAAAGACCGCGTGTCAACTCTTCAGCGTTATGCTCAAACGTTTGTCCCCCATGGCCTCTCAATTTTTGGCAGGGCGACCGCCTGTAATCTGTTTCTTGCCACTAAAATATATTATGTACTGCAAATTATTCATTGCGCAAGGCTTCCTATCCAGCGTTTTCACAGGGTTTTCGCTACTTTTGTGTGGGATTCGTCTTTTGAATCCATGAGGCGTGATAACCTTTTTCGGCCTGTAAGCGCTGGCGGCCTTGGTCTAGTTCACCTGTATGTCCGACAGATAGTGTCACGTTTCATGTTTTTCCGTGACACTACACACCCAATAGTACGTTCATTCGTGCAAACAAATTTAGTTCATGTTTTACCCAACCTCATTGTGTCTTCCAATGTTTGTGACCGTCCGTGTTTGTGGGGCATAACGCAAGAGGTGTATTTGGCTGTCCGTTTCCTACTTGTTCGTTTTTCTCCTGAGTTCCTTTTTTTAGTGTCGAGGAAAAAGATGTATAAGGATTTGATTAGTATGCTCTTCCCTCCGCCCATGTACCGCTCTCTGTATTTTGGTTTACCGGGGCATAACGTACTCAAAAGAGTGCGTAAGATGCCAGCCTCGCCGTGTACAAAGACCTTTTTCTTTAAGTTACACACCGGTACGTTGCCCGTTAGAACATGGTTAGATAAAAAGGGCATTTTTGTGTCTACCGTTAATTGCCGCCTTTGTGATGAACCAGAAACAATTGAGCATTGTTTCATCAGTTGCAAAGATGCAGTACTCTTCTGGGATATCCTGCAACGCACATTTAAAAAAAGAATTCATCTGACTCCACATTCTGTTCGCTATCTCACTGCCCTGCCATTTGTTGATGAACCCCTGGACATGTTCTTTCTGATTGGACTGCACAGCCTCTGGAAAACCCGCATGATGGACAGACACTGTGAACCTGTTGTGTCTACAAAGGATCACTTCAGTCGAATGGTTGTTCATCTAAGAGACGTGTATGCCCAGACTGAGTACGAACCGGAGTGGCACTCACTATTAGTGATGTGCTCTGCATTGCCCCTTTTCTAGTGCATGGTCTTTTCAATATGTATTGTTTACCACTGTTTTCATAATGGCTTGTATATAGTTCATGTGCATAGAACATTACATCACTGTAATAAATACCATGTTGAGGAGAAAAAAAAAGCGGGGATAGCATGTGGCTCTCGCGCAGTGGCCAGCGAAGCTGATCTGTTCACGTCGCCGGGGGTTCGAAACCCAGTCGCGGCAATATTCATTTTATTTCTGCACCCTCACAGTCAGGGACGCCACAAGATTCTTGGTTGGATTTTACCCCATGAAGCAGCTTATTCGCACCAAAAGCCATAAGCTGTCTGAAATGCAACATCGTCACAGATTCGTGCTCAAGTACGCTGGTAGGCCTTCGAACATCCGTGTGACGGCGGCGGGCCTGAGTTACAGCTTCTCGCGTTGCAGCGACACTGCTTTTCCGTTGGTCGCAAACTCGTGAGACCGAATTAAATCCGCGGGGCAAAATGCCTCTCTCAGACACGGACATGCTTGGAGTCGAACACGCTTTCCTGTCGGGGTATCGGCCGATCATATTTTACGCTGCTCGTCGTCGCTCGGCAGACAGAACGGCGAAGCCTTTTCCTCCGTACCTGCTTAGCCGGAGCGGCAACCCGTCACGCAGCAAGTATTCGGCATCGCAAGCTTGAGCTTCAAGTACACTGTACTTGTTTCGCGAACGAAGGCAAAGTCAGAAGAGAGAATATTTGCTGCCACACCGCCTGCGTCCCATTCCGCCCGTAGACAACGACCGTGCAGACGCTCGCATGCTCGCGTCGTCGCTTCCACATATACCCTGTTACGACCCATCTAGAGACCCGCGATGAAACGGTGGTGGATTCAACAGTAGCGGCAATTTCGGCGGGTCGTTTGACCCCCAAGATGACCCCACGGCTCGGTGCCAACGACCTTCTTGAAGGACCGACGACCGGGGAAGATAGGTTGCCCTTCGTCTGAAAAAAATCCCGGAACGAATCAGAGGAAGCCGGCGCAGCTGCGTCTGCGACGTCGACATGCCACACCTGTGTTCGTTGGACGCCAGCTGCCAACACAGTGCTACAGTGATGCGGCGCTTCCTCCTCGCCAGTTCCCACGTGTGGGCTCTCAACAGGTGTCTTCATTAGCTGTGACGTGTGGTGCCGATCTTTTGTGTCACGATGAATTGCCGCCTGGTGAAAGGGCTCCACAGGTGCCTTCGTTGGCTGTGCTGTGCAGTGCCGATCTTTTGTGTCGCGATGAATTGCCGCCTTGTGAAAGGGCGGAGCCTTGGGCTATTTAACTTGCGCCCAAAGTGAGCACGAACGCTCTGAACCTTGGGTAATAGGTTCATCCAGTGTGGCTCTGAACCTTGGGTAATAGGTTCATCCATTGGCTCTCGGCCCTGGGTAAAAGGCTCATCGAGTCGTTCGACGTCATGAACTCTTAAATTTTGATTCCTTGTTCTTCTTTTTGTAAATTTATGTAAATAACTGTCTTAGTTTCTTGCCATTAAATCTGCTTGTTTTTGTAATCTCCAACTTCGAAGCTTAAGACTTTCCTCAGCCCGACGACTCAACACGCTACCAAATGGAGCCCGGGTTCGAGCTTTCCTGTGCGCCACAACAACTGGTGGCAGCGGTGGGATTCTGCTACCTTGAGTTGCGACAACCCCTAGATAGAGTTCCTGGCGCCGTCTCGTGGAAGGCGCGGTCAATATATGAAGTTCTCCCATAGCGTTACGGAGAAGATTCATGACCATAAAAGCTTTGAAGAACTATGGTCATAGGTTGCTGTGCATATATACATAACCATGTGTCACATTTGACCTTCAACTTTGACCTTGGCCGTTGACCTTGGCATTTGACCTTGAACTTTGAGATTGGATTTTGACCTTGCAAGTTATCGGCAGACGGAGTAGGAAAGCAACGTGGTAATCACTTTGTGTCACGTGAGATCACCTGTTATTTTTAAACTCCACGGGTTTTCTTTTCTGCCACAAAAACAGCCCACGCTAAGACTATCTCGTTGGAAGTGCCAGGGCTGGACATTATTGGTGGAGCTCCACAAATTTCCTAGTGACGCCTGAATGTTTCAAGGTATATTTAAAAAGATAATTTTTTATCTCACTTAATTATTCAAATAAGACGAGCGAAAAAAATGGCGCTGTAACTTTAGATAAACCCTAAGAACATCCATGCGTTTTCAGCTCTGAAAAACGATTAGGATTTTTTAAAATTTTGGTTGAAGATAGCTGGGACACCCTGTATATAGCGGTAGGTTATATTCTGCGCATTTCCTTGCGCAACATATATCAAAATTCAGTCACTTGAGCGGTTAATATTCGATGCCAAGCACTCGAAAGCAGCGACTGCAGCGCGGGAGGAACACACGCGAGTGAAACAGGCAGAGCTACTAGCAGTGGTCTTCTGTCTCACACTTCGCAGCCTCTGCATCGGAATTCTTCACAGACACCATGGGCGGGAGGTCAATGCGAGATGCCAGGAAAATTCCCCCCCCCCCCCCCCTAGGACACGAGCACTGAGATGCCGAACTCAGATGGCCCCAGCAGCAGCGCGCACACTCGCTGTCCGCTACGGGCGCACCCGCCCCAGAGCCGCAAAGCCACTCAAAGGGGGAGTTACCAGCCGCTCTGCAACTTCGCGACAGAGGAGATAGAGAGCGAGTGAGAGAGAAAGAACGGAAGTGCCAGCAGAGGAGGAACGGATATAAGCAGCAATAAAAAAGAGACAGTGCGCGTAATGAGGAGACGTAACAGCAACGTCACCACTAGTGTCGCGTGACTAGGTCGGGCAGGTGTGCACATGGGCGTGCAGAAACGCTCTTTTCTGACGAGCCCACATGCCGACGTTGGAAAGTGCGAGGGGTGTACACGCGGTGATGCAACGACCTTGTCGCGGCAATGGCAGCATTTTGTCGTTGTCTTCGCTTGTATGGCGTGATGGGAAGTTATCAGCATTAGAGTGTAAGCCCGCCTTGATTGCCGTGTGTTTCAGATCGTGCGAATTTAAGCTGGAACCGCATGGAGCGTTTTTCGCGAGCGAAAAACGCGACGCGCGGCAAACGCCCGCGTTGCCGCTGACGCGCCAACACCCGCACGAGAAAAATAAAGCGGCGCTGTCGCGCCGCGTTCTTTCGGGTTGCCAGACCACACAACTGCCAACGAGGTGAATTATCTGTTACCTCATATATAATATGCCCTTTAAACTACAGGACACCACAATAAAAACAATCTTCATTTAATTATACCTTGTTAAAGGTTGTCTTGTGCATGTTGGCCGAAGACTACGCGCGAACGAACACAATGCGTGAATGCACGTGGCTCTTTGGACGTGCTCAACAGTAAAGCCAGCTCCTCCGAGGAGAGAGCAAGTTCCCCCATGAAGTTCCTCCAAAAAGGTTCCCCCGAGATGCGCGGCGAGCAGAGCCATCTGTTGGCAAACCGAAAAACCAAAATGACACGTGCCTGCACGCTAGCAGTGTTTCAGTGCTTCGTCTCGCGTTTCACGGGCGCTACGTAGCTGTCCCCCCGCTCATGTGCTTGCCCTCGTGTGTTGCCGGCTGCTCTTGCAACGCTCTTGAAACGTTTCCTCGAGGCCAATGAAGCGGTCATTTCGCTGCCATTTTCCCGCTGTCTCCAGTAACGATTCCTTCGGCGCCGCTGCCCCTTTGTTGAGTTCACCATCCAGCGTGTTGCTGCGCGTACTGAACGTGGTTGGCGTCGGACCAGACAAGTAGCGCATTCCCCCCTCTCCATCGTGTAAGCACGAATTTCTTTCGAATGTCAAGTAAGCAAGCGCTTTTGGAACTCGTATAACCGCGTGTCGTGTTGTCTTTCGCGTCATGTTGGTTGTTGTTCTCTTTTGTTTCATGTTGGCTGCCTTGTGACACTTACTGCGTTGTCTTCTTAGCTGCTTCCTTCACTGACGACAGCGTGCCATTTAATCACGTTCGGTTGGTTGGTTGGTCGACCACGTGGGGTTCTTTAACGTGCACTGACATCCGCCTTGCTTATCCCCAGGAAGCATGGAACATTAAAATAATGTTATAAATTTATTGTGTGTTTTGAAGTAGCATTATTTGTTCCTTTCGAACGCTACATTATGCTTTAAGATTAAAAAGTAGCGTGATGTTTTTTACTACAAACCCTAGTTACCATTCCAAGTAGACAATATTCAAATTATGACTTTTAAATGTCGTTATGATCATTGTTTAAGATCACCAAATAATGTTTATGTTCTGCCATGAATATCCGTTGAATGTTTAAAATGGGCTTTTTCTGGGTATATTCTACTAAAAGTTATATTATAACCGTGACTATAAAAGTGCTTTACAAGTATCACTGCTTCCCAAAATTTTTCCTGCTTTTTTTTTTTACGGTCAAGGTATTTTCTAACTAGCTGTATGTCACACCTAAATCTCTTAAATTGTGCCTGCCATATACTGCATGCACACCACTGTTATTTCGTTTTGTTAGAAAGCTTTGCTTCCTACCCATTCCCTACTGTTGCTCACGAGACGCCCACCAGTAATGGCTACATAATCTTGACCCCATGGTATCCGTTCGGAGGTGCGGGCATGAGTTGCCTGTTGTGCTGTAATGTGGAGCTCAAGTGTCGCCCTCATTCTTAGTCCTCGCACAACATTACGTTGCAAGCCACATTTCATTTATCATTGCGGAAACTAAACGAGCTTTTTTCGTGGCCAGTATTTCTTCCCTGTGTAAAAGAGGGCAAGGACGGATAGGGCTCGTTGGTAATCCGCCGAGCTTAAATGAAACCAAAAACTCCAGCGTGGAAGGGGAATACAGGTAATGACAGCGTTGCATGAGTATGGAATGCGCAGACGCGGACTCCATCCCGGCCGCGGCGGCCGAATTTCGATGAAGGCGAAATTCTGGAGGCCTGTGTACTCTGCGATGTCAGTGCGCGTTAAAGAACCCCAGGTGGACGAAATTTCCGGAGCCCTTAACTACGGCGTCTCTCATAGCCTGAGTCGCTTTGGGACGTTAAACCTTAATAAACCAAACCAAACCAGTATGGAATACGCTCTGTACATGTGCTCTCATACCCGGACATTTTGGGCAGGGAGGTGTAATCATGTCCTCCAAGCTAACAGAGCATTAGGAGGTTGAAGAGAGCGTTATTCTGAAATTACTGAACGATGTGCGCTCGTCGACAATACGGCTTTGCTTAGTGTTCTTGTAGTCTCATTCTGTTTTCTCTTTAAATGTTCAGTAGATTGCAATTCGCAAAAATACGGATGCACAATATCGTTTGTGACACTATATAGTGAGAAATATAAAGGGTCTGGGGCGCTTCTCGTTGCAGAAAGGCTACGACATGGAGTCGGCGTGTAGCGATCACGGAGGCATCGAAAGGAAAATCCGTTGTCTGGATTCTGGGCGGATTGGGGCCAGGATAAATAAGCTACTGGCTACGTTAAAGCACAGTGGGTTGAACCTGAAAAGACCTTGTGGCCGTACAAGCTGCTGCTTAGCGAGGCACTTGCCCGTCCTGAACAAAACCTTGTACGAGGCGGCGATGCAGCTCACAGAACACTCCCCAGGAGCCCTGACGTTGAGCACCATCCGAAGCGTTGACGTCGACGTCCCGCGTTCCGACAACTCCATAATGGAAGCTGCCATCCTGACCTGCTGGCTGCTGACACACCACCGCTGCATCAGGCGTCTTGTCCTGCGAGCCGGTGCAATTCCCGTATCGTGCTTTCCAGCTTTGCTCAGCGAGGCACTAGTGGCTAACAAGGGCCTCGTGGAGGTTCTAGCCGACCCATTCTATTTTAGCGAAACCTCGCGGCAAGCTTGCGAGTGCCGTGTTCTGGCTAATGCTTTGGGAAAAATATCGCTTGGACTCGTGTGTTTGGATGTCAGACCTCTCATAATAGACCAGAATTTCGCGGAAGCCATCGCCAGTGCAATTTGCCGGGGTAACTTGCGCCGACTGGTACTGAGGAGTGAAATGTCGGTCACAGTCGCGAAGAAACTATTCTCGGCTTCAACCGCTTCTACGAACTTGAGCTCGTTAGAGATCGCTAGTTATAAAGAGTTCTCGGAGCCGAATGCTGTAGCCCTCGCTGCCGCGCTGAAGCGCAACAAGACACTTCAAAAACTCTCGATAGAGCCTGTGGACGAGGTTGCGGTTGGTACCATCCTCGTTTCCCTGGAACACAACGACACTCTGAAGGAGCTGTGCCTTGCTTCCTTTAGTTGGCTCCCGCTATCCCTCTCGACAGTGTGTGACGGCCTTCAAGCACTGCGGGCCAACAGAGGTCTCAGCTGTCTCAAGATTACCAACACGAGATTTAACAACAGCTTCGCTATGGTAATCGCAGACATTCTTCGGGAAAACAACACGCTTCAGGAGCTCAACCTCTCCAGCAACCGGATCGGCAATACCGGAGGTCGTGCACTGGCTAATGCCTTCATTCAAAACTCATCACTGAGGCGTTTCGACTTCTCCGATAACCGAATGACTGGCGAAGCACTGGTGCAGAACTTCGTCGATTGCCTCGCTCTAAACAGCAGTCTTGAGTCTGTACGCCTCGGCAGAGTTCACGTTTCTGAACAATGGCAGCCCGCATGGCCTCCGGCAGGGAATGTACATGCTCGTCTCCATGTGACGTGGAACACATATGGACTCGAAGGCTGCGCCCAGCGTCTGCGAGAAGACGACGAGTTCTCTCGACTGTGTGTTGGATGGACAGGTGACGCCGGTTCCTCTGCAATCGTGGAGTGGTTCTCCGCGGCTCGGACGATGTGTGCCTCGCTGACAGAACTCACCATCCTGTGCCCTAGGCGCGTTGAGTCGGTGAGCTCTGCTGCTACGGTTGTGTCCTTTTTGGAGGCTACAAATTCTCTGAAGAAGCTCGTCGTAATTCCGACACTCCGCTCGGACACCTTCGTCACTGCCGTCCTCAGCGGCCTCGCCCGCAACAAAAGTGTCTGCGACGTGGAGATCCACCAATACCTCCGCATCACCCCAGACGTCAAGGCTCTTCAGGCTATTTTTCGTGCGAACCGAAGCCTGCACCGCCTCAAGTTCGCAGCATTCTGTCTGGGCAGCAAGGCCGTCGGTTTGCTGACTCGTGCTCTAGAGGACAATTTTGTGTTTTTGACATTCGAATTCGAAATCTTCGGTTCGCGGGACAATATGCGACCTCTCCGAACCGTCCTGAACCGGAATCGGTCTTTTCTGAATCGCGCAATGGAGTACGTGTTGGGCACGGCAGTGGATTCTCGGTCAGTGGGAGCTCTTGAACTGCTGTCCGCGTGTGACTCTCTCATCGATGCAGTGTCCGATGCCTCAGGCAAGACGCGCGAAGAGAGCAAGCTCCTGGTGCTTGAAGCAGTCCGCCGACAAAACGCTTCCTCCAAAGTGTTCATCTCAGTGCCCACATGAAAACGTGTGGCAAGGAAATTGCAATTTCAAAAACAATGATCAACGATTGTACTGACTGAGTGGCAGTGTTTTCCTGAAAGGGCAGCAATGAATTGTTCATGATTTAGAGCACAAATCAGGTGGTGACAAAATAAACATGAATGGTGTGTTTTCTCCCCTCATCCTAGTCTTTTTTTTATTTTATGACGTCTTGCTTTCTTCACGAAAAAAGCATTTCATTGTAATTTTTTACAGTGGGTGTTGGAGAAAGCGTTTCGCATTTTACGACGGTGCTATACTTTGCTGGAGTTCAATGGTGAGTGGTTTTCTTAATATTGCCGCGCGCTTTGTGTCGACAACAAAGCAGAAGGGAAGAGGAGCGCACAGGTCGAAGAAACTACTCGACTTAACCTTACTGAGCTCTCTATCCCCATTAGAGAACACTGTAAACACATGCTTCAGTAGGTGTTGAGTACGTAGCAGTTGTGGTGGAGGTGCTGGGAAGATCACCACAGATCCCTCTAGACTGCGCTGGAGCCGTCGACGCGCCGGACTATACCTATTGCCCGTGGGAATGACCCAAGAAGGCTACGCACGGCAGCCAAGTTCGGCAGCGCCCACATGGCCGCAATACCGTTAACCGTCGACCTTTTGTGGACAGGCTAGGGAAGACATGGATGAGTGGCCCATTCATTACCAGCGGGTGAGCAAATGCAACCTCTTAGATGCCACCGTTCAGTTGGCCAATTCTGTTTGCTTTTAAGATGGTGCCGCGTTGGCATGGTTCGAGAACCACAAAGCGTTTTTAACTAGCGTGGCAAGTACAGCGTGAGGCTAGACAGATCGAAGGACCAGCATGGTGATGTAGCAAAGCGAGCCCGGCTAGCGGAACAACGTGTTCAGCGCCAGCGTCAACAAGAAGGATCATTTCGAGAAGATATCATCATAAAAGCATTTAGACTAAATCGCCTGATGCTTACGCAGGCTTCCAGCATCAAACTGTCTGATCGCCCACCCAGTTTTCTGCTCAGAGTCTTCCTACCCTACTGCACGTTTTTTAAGAGCTTGTGGGAGAATTAGACGCGTACGTCCAACATAATTCGGGCTGATTAGCTGGTAATAAACAGTATGACGCAGGAGTGCCTCTTTTGCTTTGCTTTTGCTAAGCATAGCTTCTTTCTCCTTGTGTAGTCCTCCGAACTCAAAACCGCAAATCCACCTTCCTTATCAGACAGCAAAAGCTTTATGCCTGCAGCTTTTAGTGAAGCCACTGTCCCCGGAACGTCAATGCGTGGTCCACACGTGGAACGGAAGGGCAGAGATTCCACGCCTTCCAGAATGCATCGGTCAGCTTCGGGCTTCGTCCTCGCCTTTGAGGCAGTGCATCGCACCAGGGCCAGCATTTCTGTCTAATCGACCTTTGGTTGGGTGCAGAATTTCGGCCCTCGCTCGAGGTTGTTCAGGACATCCGAGGGCAGTGGGATGCCACCTATCTGGCGAACCTCTTGGCGGGCGGGCGGTGGCGCACGTTTTCTTGGTAGCGAAAGGAGCGAAAGGAGCCTTTGCCAGGCGAACTCGGTAATGCAGTCGGCGATTTGAAGTTCTTGGTGCAACCTACGGCGGTGTCCTGCCGGCTGGCAGACTTGGTCGCAGGCGATGAACGGGCTTTCTTGGAAAAGCCGTACCTGTCGCCAAGCCTCCCACCGCAGGATGCGGCACAGGCGCAGCCCATGTCCGCGTGAAGGTTGGAACGGGCCTACGAGAAGGGCCACAGCAGGGGGAAGGTAGTCATTCTTGATGGCAACCATGAGGAGCCGAGCACGGCATGAGGCCGACACAAGCATCGCGGTACACAGGAAAGGATTGCGGAGAGCGTGAAGAACGATAGAAGCGAAAGTGGCCGATGTAGAGAAAGGGAGAAAAACTTTATTATGGCAGGTGTGTTTAGACCCCCCTTGAGTCCCTGGACCACCGCATGGTCCCACTCTACGTCCGAAAGAAATGAAACTCCAAAGAGTGGAGAGTTGGGCTTGTTGGTTCAAGATCATTGTGTTGGTTTACGATCTTTTTGTTGGTTTAAGATCAGCAAAAAACGCTGTGTACGGAATTCCGCTTTCGTGTGGCAAGTCCTAGGTAGGGCGAACTGGATGATGTGTTAATGACAGGTTGCGCGAGCACGCTAATTCTCAAATACTCAAAATGCCACTGCGGAATCCAACTTAGTCAGTCACCGCCCAAAACGCAAATGCTCTCCCCTGCTTGACAAAATCCGCATCATCAAGAAATAATTCAGCCAGCACGCTCGAGAAATCTGGGCAGCTTTTATCGCCAATAAAAAAGATCACACTTGTGTCACTGCACCGTCTATCAAATACTTTCAAAAGAAACCGCTTTTGGGCATAAATCCTAATACTGGCCAGCTACCTCCCCGATGTGCCTTAGTTAACCCCTGTTGGTGGTGTTCCTGTTTGCTGTTTGTTTTCACCAGTTCATCCCCCTTTTTTTTGTTGCTGTTTGATCGCCCCTTTTCTTCCTTTCGAAAAGAGCGCGTGCCTTTCAACTCGCCACTTTCACTACATCCTTGACACACGCCCGCAGCAGTTAAAAAAAAATGTTTCCCTTGTTATTGTTTTTCCTTGTTTGTTTTCATCCGGTTCCCCTTTGTTACCCCCGTTCACCTTATTGCCGGTTCGTCTCTGGTCAAGTTTCTCTTGTCCTGAGCTGAGCCCGTGCCTTTTCCCTCGCCATCTTTTCGAGCAGCAAGTTGGATCTGTTTATCTTGATTGCGGGGTTGCGGTATGTATATATGTCTGTATTTCTGAAATAAACGCCAATTGCAAGTCAGCGCCTGTGTTGTGTTCTCGCTCCGTCCTGTGTTAGCGATGTTCCCAATATGATTGTAAACCGACAAGCCCAACTCCCCACTCTTCACAGTCTATATAAACACTATGCTAACGCTGTGTTCGACATGTTATTTTAATGATCAAGTAGTTACTGGAGAACAAGTACAAACTATTATTTACTAAGGACTTCAGATCATAACCAAAAACATCTTCAAGCGTTGTGGCACAGAAATTTTCCCACTTTTCGTGCAGTAATGATGTTTTTTCAACACGAATTCCCAGTTAAATATCTGTGAGGATTCCTGCTATAGATCGCATGCGCAGCCCAGAAAAATTAATTAGAAAACTGTGCGTTACCTATCCGCCACTATTACTTACGGCACCGTTAACGGCTGGCTATATGAGTTTGAGGTGATGTTCTCCGTTTGAAGGTACGCGTGGGAGTTGTATGTACGAATATTGGTGCATTTTAGTGCGTGTCGCCCTTGCTGCCCCACTCTCCTTGCAAAGTGTTGATTGCACCTTTGGCAGAGACAGGCCTGGTCTTGCACGATGTTATCCCTCAGCTCCCTGACAGCCTAAGTGGATTGGAACGTCGACTCTCTCGTCCGGCGTAGCCACTGCGACGGCAAGTCTCCTCTGGAAGTAGACAGCGCACCTTTGGCAGTGCACTCTGTATACATGCCGAAAACAGCTCTCAAGGCCTGCCGTTATGGACATTGCAGAGAGGACCCGGGTGCCATCTGGTCCAAAAAGTTACTGAAGACACTTAGGGAATTCTAAAGTGTGCTTGGCGAAAGCCTCGACTGCAGCGAGACGTCTGGCGAAGGAGCGGCGGTGCAGCTGCCACCGCCGACGCGCGCGCGCGCTCGTTCAACCGCTACTGTGTGACGTCACGGTTGCTATGCACAGCTGCGCACCCCACCGGTGCACCGGTTGCCAAGGAGGGAAGGAGGTCGCGCCGCTGCGCGGAGGAGAGGCCACAGTTGGCACGATTCCAGCGCACGGACGGACGCGACCGCGAGCATGAGCCATTAAAGGCTGTCGCCTTAATAACCTTGTTGCACTTCTGTGTCAGTTATATGGTTAGGAAAATGTTATTACATTTGTAATACCTCAAAAGTTCAATAACAAGGTGTAATAAGAACAACGTATCAACATTTTACAGAATAAAAAAAAAGTGGCGTTGTTGTAGCGTTTCGGTGCTTGGAGGGAAATGCGTGCGGGAAGATTTGAAGAGAGAGAGAAACAACTTTATTGCCATAGATTGGCGGGATTTAGGGCAGGTGGGCTTGGTTTGGCCCCCAGGTGGGGGCGACTTCCTGTACCCACGAAATGAGTGCCAGAAGAAATTCGGCTCAGTTTAATAATACCAAAGAACTTAAATGTAATACGTTTGCATGATTATAATCTATACAGCAACGTTGTTTTTTTTTTTTTGGGGGGGGGGGGGGGTTGGAGGGGGTTATCGGGTGAGAATAATGTCTCAAATGTAGAGGTACTAAATCGAGTCCTCCAACCAGAACATCGGCTCAAAGCTGGGGAACAGCCTATGAAAGCCGCATATATTCGGCGAGAGCGCTGAATATAATGTCCAGCAAAGTGTCACAAACGTGGCAGTATTTGTGCTTTTTAATGTCTTGTTTAATTAAACATATGCAGGTGGCCCGTGAGGTTAAAATATTGTGTACCTCAAGCTCGGGGACATAATTCTATTCGTCGGGTGCGTGAACGGACACGCGGTATTGTGATGTGATACCGAGGTGAAATCTCAGCTACTAAGTCGGTTCGTCGGCGCGGTCCCAGCGGTAGCCACGGAGCGCCGCAGATCCCCGGCAGTAAGAGAGGAGACTGCGATCATTTCGAGGAAAGGAAAGGCGTCTTATCAACTCTGTGGTTTAGTGGACACCTCAATACCACTTTAAGCTAACTCCGGCGCTTATTGATGCCCTCTGACATAGACAGCGTTGTAGACTGCGTTGATTTGAAGGAAAGGAAAGGCGCCTTACCAACTCTGGTTTAATAGACACCTCAATAGCACTTCAAGCTAATTCCGGCGTTGCGTGCAGCACTCAGGCTTTCGCCTTTCACTACTTTAGTAGCTAAATTAGCTCGTAATTTGCTTTCGCGACCATCCGGGCTTAACCAAGCTAAGCCTCTGTCAACTTTTTTCTTCTATTCCTATAAAGTTTAAGGCAACTCACTCGTTCCTGCACAGCTCCTGATTGCAACGGCTCCATGCAATTACACCTACACGTAAAGACGTTCATGCACCAGGGACAAAGGCATGGTAAAAGCAAAGGCAGCAGCCAGCGAAGGGAGCACCGCCTCTGTCCGTTGTATAGCCCGTTCAGGCTCCATTTAGCCCCCCAAAACACATCTATCTATATAAGCCGCCGCGGTGGCTTAGTGGCTATGGTGCTCGGCTGCTGGCCCGAAAGACGCGGGTTCGATCCCGGCCGCGGCGGTTGAATTTCTTTGGAGGAGAAATTCGAGGCCCGTGTACTGTGCGATGTCAGTGCACGTTAAAGAACCCCACGTGGTCGAAATTTCCGGAGCCCTCCACTACGGCGTCTCTCATAGCCTCAGTCGCTTTGGGACGTTAAACCCCATAAACCAAACCAAACCAAACCATACATACAGCCGCACGGGCACCCAACGCCGATGACGTGCTGTCGGTGACGTGACAAACTTCAGTATTTTTATCACATACGCCCGTCTCGCATTTGAATATGGCAGCAGAAGATTAAAATAACAGCTCAAAAAGATGTGGAACAATCAGCAAGCCTGTGAGATACCCTGAATGCTCAGGGTAGCGCAGAGTGAGAACAGATAAGCTACACATCGCAGAATCTAAACATTATTTCAAAGGCAGAGCACAAGCAGGCCCGGGAAGAAGGTTTAAAGTGTTTATAGTGCGCAAAAAAAAAAAACTATTCGAGCATGTCAATACAAGGAGTAAAAGGTGAAATCTATAGTGCGTGACAGCTGGTCAAATGATGTCTTAGATCTGGACAGTTTCCACGCGACTCAAATCAAGCAGGTATAACGTAGGCAAAAACTTTCAACATTCAGTACGACGATGCGAGGAAAATAGAGCGAGCGCCAAATCAGACACATGAGAAGCAGGCGAAAAATTCGTCGTATCGGTTAAATACGCAAATACCGGCCTTGTTCTGGAACGATTAGCTTTTTACGTAAACGAACTTTATGGGATTCCAAACCGCACAACCGTAATCTAAGTCCGTGCGAATCAGAGTTTTCTATATAGCTTGAGTATCCAGGGGAGAACACGCAAAGTGCAGTGCATAAATCAAGTCTCTCGGGGCTTTGTTAGAATGCCTCCGATGTGTCTATACATTTACATATTGCGCGTGATTTATATTCCAAAACTCTTTATAAGAGACAGTCTGTGAATGAATGTTGGAACAAATTAGATGTGCGCCTCAAGATTTTCATGAAAGCAGTTTTGGATAAATTAATTATCATTTCTCATTTAGCGCCATACGTAACCATATGCAGAAATTTGCTAAATAATCGATAAGAAAGGCAAGAATCTCACATCTCAGGACGTCTCCAATGAACAGCGGTGTTCTCTTCCCACTGACTTCTCCGTCGAACATCTGAGGCCTCTCTCCCTGACGTAGGTCTCTACGCAGGTCGCAGCTTCTTGTAGTCTGTCTTGCTTGTCTTGTCGGAAGAAATCCTACCAAAGCCTCGCTGGAAGTAGTTCTAGAGGGGCAACTGATCCAGGAACAGAACATGGTACGAATCCTAGGCATGTGGCTGCAGAGCAGCCCAAAAAGCAGCCATACCAGCAGCCTGTTGAGAAGAGCCGCGGAGCAGGTTGGCAGAATTATCAGTAGAGTCTCTCAGAGAAGGTACGGGATGAAAGAAGAAGATACCCTCAAACTCGTCAACAGCCTAATCGTTAGCAGAGTTATGTACTCCTTGCCCTACCACGCAACAACAAAGGCGGAGCGAGAGCAAGCCGACTGTATTCTCAGGAAGGCATACAAGATTGCTCTACACCTGCCCAGAAACGCATCAAACGAGAAGCTACTCCAACTCGGAATCAGCAATACCTTCGATGAGCTTGCCGAGGCTCAATTGGGGGCACAACTCATCAGACTCAGAGGCTCCTCTACGGGAAGGGCGCTCCTGAGAAGGTTGGGTCGGAACACGTGCGGACTGGTAGACAGATACGCGGACGTACCGGACGACCTTAGAAAGACCTTTAATGTAGGACCCCTGCCTAAAAACATGGATCCTAACCTACACGAGGACAGACGAAAAGCAAGGGCCGAGCAGATAGAAAGGAGGCTAGGCCGATCAGAGAACACAGTCTACACGGACGCCTCCATGTACGTACATGCAGGGAAGCGCTTAGCCGCTACGGTGGTAGTTAATAGCACAGGAGACATGGCCACATGCGCCTCAGTGGAGGTCGTGGGCATAACGGAGGCCGAGGAAATTGCCATCGCGCTGGCGGTAGCAGAAGGCTATAGGAAAGGCCGATCCCTAAACATCTTAACAGACTCGAAAGACACGTGTAAAAACTATAC
Organism: Amblyomma mixtum; assembly: GCF_055824585.1. NCBI lineage: Eukaryota > Metazoa > Arthropoda > Arachnida > Ixodida > Ixodidae > Amblyomma > Amblyomma mixtum. The sequence goes on along the minus strand of NC_143012.1, from coordinate 204,972,214 downwards.
GAAGGGCAGAATTAGCGGCATGGCCCTCAGGATAATCAGTGGGGCAGCAGCCTCTGCTGAGAAGACACCCATACAACACATAATCTGGGTCCCAGGCCACGCAGGCGTAGCGGGGAACGAAAGAGCAGACAGCCTAGCTCGAGGGCTTACATACCGAGCAGGCATGTCAGATGTTCTGGAGCTTCAGCTACTAGCATGCGAGGGGGGATACACAGAGACATTACAACTATACAGGGGGACTAGATTCAAGTACCCACCACCACACAAAGCCCTCACGAGGGAGGAAGCAGTCGGCTGGCGTAGGCTACAAACAAACTCCTTCCCCAACTTGTACATCTATAACAAGATGTCACCAACACAATACAGAGCAAACTGCCCCTGGTGCGGCGACACACCCACACTATACCACATCACATGGGAGTGCGAACGAAATAAAGCATTCCACCAACACGAATTCCCGAGTGCGGAGCAATGGGAGAGCCGGCTCACCAGCAGCGAGCTCGCGGCCCAAAGGGCCTTAGTGCGGCACTCTACTGATGCAGCGCGACTCAGTGGAGCCCTGGACTAGGGGCCCAACCTTGCTTAAGAGAAGCCTCAAGTCGCCGGCGCCACGAAAGACGACGGAGGCTTCGAATCCGCGAATCTCTTAAAAGATCTCAATAAAAGTTTTCTACTACTACTACTCTCTTCCCACTGAGGCACGTTTCGCTTCTCACGTAACACTTAGAGTAGGCGATGTATATCTACTCGTTGGCCCAGGTGACAGCACACTGCAACTCAGCAATCATGCACGCGCTACACATTGTACATTAGCTGCAGGCTGCAAAGTACAGTACAGGGCAGTTTTCAAATAAATTCAAAAGCAGCAATAAAGAACTCCATGAGCGACAACAAACTAGAGACAGCGTTACGCAATACTTTGTAAAATACTTCCGCTTTTTCCACCTAGTGCTGGCACTTAATGCATACAGCAACACTCAGACAGTGCGAGGTGCTTACAGCTGTTGTGCGCCAAAACTAAATTTCGATGAGGCAAGAGGGGCAGAGTCCACGTTAGGCGACACCCAAAATCCAAGCAAGTTGTTCTATGAGTTCGTTTCGGGTATTCTCGGCTTCGATAAGCGTAAACATGGGAACATCACAACCTCAGTGTCAACAGCCTTGCAGCAGCGTTTCTCATTATTCTGATACATAAAGTTTCAGAGTCTCCAAGCTATTTCCGAAACAGCTTCCCGAGGATTAAATAGAACAATAAACAACATAAACAGACTAGAAAATAACGGGCATCTTGATGTAACCATTAGAGGAATTCGCTAAGATAAGTGCAGCCCCACATACATAGAATGGGCACTTTTGTTACTGAACGTCAAAAACACAAACAATAATAAAAGTCACAAATGGCAGCGCGAGGTCCTTTCAATGGAAGCATGAAAAAATAATGCAAATTTCGGCGGTGGTGGGTGAAGGCTATACCTCTTTGAGTCGGTTTTTCCAGGTCAAGCATTATTCTTTGTAGAAGTGACGTTGCAGGCGTCCCTCATGACCATATGTTTCGAGCTTTCGCATTGGAACGTCCTAGAGAACGTTCCAGCATGCATTAAAGGAACGTTGATATGGCTTCTGCTAGACTGGTCGGAGCTTGCGGGACAGCGGTAGAACGTCTCGCGAATGTAAAGGTACTGGCTGTGCGACAAGCTCCAAAAGCTTCCCGTCGCTTCAACCTTGAACCAGAGCGGCTCGGAAAAGGACTTCAGCACCGACGAAAGGCCCAGCGAAGCCGCCACTATATCTACATCGCTGAAGGTAGAGAGTCCAATCGTGCCAGCGGCAAGGTAGTGCTCTCGGAAGCAGCCGACGAGCTGTTTAATACGACGGCGAGCTTGGTCCGACCACAGCCCCGTCTCGCTGAGGAGAAAGCGCCAGATGGATTCCGCCAGGGACCAGGGGATGATGGCCGTGTTGAAGACGTCTGTGTGGGCGACGTCGTTCGTATGAACGCATAGACGACCGGTGAAATCAGGATGTTTGTACCCTTATGGAGTGAAAGGTAATGCCGGCTTCCTGCACTGGTTTCCGCCGCACTGCTTACTAACGGCAGGCCCCAGTGCGCCAGCCTGAGCCGCGCCTCGAACTCGTAGGCACGACCATCGAGGATCCTCTCGAGGAAGCTCTGCGTCAGACTCGTCTCCCTGATTGCCGGACGAGCGCTTTCCCACGGCATGACCAGGGCCATGCCGGCAAAGAAGGTGTCCAAGTATTTTCTGTCGACGCCGCTGAACAATGAGCTGACAATGCGATCAGTCTGTATGGCCTCAATGATGGAATTCACAACTCGGGTCACCTGGACCTTCTTGTCGGGCGTAATAACCTCGTCCGTGTACATGTCGCGAATGATCGGCATCAGCTCGATTTGGCGCGTGCAGAAGATTAGCCTATCTGACTGAGTATGCACGGCGGGCCAAGAAAGCTCAACTAGACCATTGTAGACGCTACATTCGAGCAGGTAGGAGGCTCCAGCGTCACTCACGCTTTTTTCTTGGGAGGTGAGGGCGTCAAAGAGGGCGTGGATTTGATCTGTACCACTCACGCTGACTTCTGTAACGTACATCAAGCCGATCGATGTGTCCTGTAAAGCTTTTCTGATGTCCCACTTCTGCAACAGCGCGGAGAGGTTAAGGCCAGTGTAGTTTTCAACTTTGACGCCTGCCGGGTGAGGATCTTGCAACGAACCCGCAAATATAGTCACCTCGGCAACTTTGACATACTTCCCAGCAAAATTATTGAGCTTCTCAAGGGAGTCGTTCAGGCAGTGTTGAAACCGGTGATCATTCAAATCAAGGAGTGCCCTCAGCGAAATTGAAATAGCACTATGTCCTCTTAAGGTGACCTCCACGAGGGATGGAATACTGTACTTGAGATTGCTGAGGAGGAGATAGGCAAGTAGATTCGTGGTTCCACCATCCCGCAGGTATACTCCACACGTGCTGACAAGAAATGCGGCTAGCTTTCCGACCACGACGCTTTGGTCCGCACCCGAATGCAGACATGAATCGAACATGGACCTCAAGAAGGCGCTCACCTGGCTTCGAGACCCGCTAGGTGTCATACCGGACCTGGGCTTCATGCCTCGGTTCGAGCTGAGGGGCGACGGTAAGGTGTTGGATAGGTTTCCCATCTTACGCCAAGCATTATTTGAGCACACGAACTCAAAGAAGCTGTCGCAAGGCTCCAGCGTCGCGTTCACGTATCTCACGAGTTCCGTGACTTCGCCGGGACAGCAGAAGTGTGATCCACCACCGTCGCCCGGCGAGTTTCGTGTGGCCACGGTCGTCTTCAACACCAGAACTGCGGCGAACGCCAAAACGACGAGGACAGCGAAGCAAGCCATCAACGGCGCCGCACCACAGCCGCGGTCCACTCGGCGGAAGACAGCGTCGGGGGGAGCCAAGATGGCGACTGGTTCTGCAGGTGCCGTGGCAACTGAGTCTTCATCATCCAAAGCCGACCGTATGGGAGACGTCTTCGTTCCGGGCGCTGGCAAGCCCTTGAACGCAGCGGCTGCATTTAGTACTGCGGGCGAGGTCTCCCGGTGCTGCTCCAGATGCAGCTCGGCATCGCTCGGCGTCAAGGCGATCACCATTGCCGAATAGGCCTCGGCCGGAACGCCTTTCTCTGCAGCTTCAAAAGGCTCCGTGCCAACTGTCTCTTGGTACTGGGGAGACTGTTACGATGAGGAAGACGGCGACGATGGGTCTGAAGGCGCGGACGGCAAAGACACCGCAGGAGACGTTGGGGGTCCGAGACCGGAACCAGACGGCAGACTTGTTTGCCCGTGCCTTTCCATGTGGTTGAATTCAGCGCCGTACTTTCGCTACCTTCTGGAGCCGGCCGAATTCCGGATGCAACACAGCGCATCAGAAGGACAGGACGTGGCCCGGCGCTCCGACACAAGCTCGTGCGGGAATCCTGGAAGACACGTGGCAACGTTGAAGGACAAAGAAGTACTAGCGGATGCTATTCTAAAAATTACGCCTTTGTAATACCATTTTTTTTTTTTCAAAATAACAACCTCGCCTGAGTATGGTGCTCGCGTGAGTATACCACAGTGCTCTTGCGCAGTGGCCAGCGAAGCTGATCTGTTCGCGCCGCCGGGGGTTCGAAACGCAGTCCCGGCAATATTTATTTAATTTCTGCACCCTCAAATTCAGGGACGCCATAAGGTTCTTGGTTGGATCTGACCCCGTGAAGTAGTGCTTTCGCACCAAAACACATAAGCGCATTCATGAGTACAGCTGTCTGAAATGCATCATCACCACAGATTCGTGCTCAAGTACGCTCGTAGGCCTTCGAATATCCGTGGGACGGCGGCGGACCTGAGTTTTAGCTTCTCGCGTTGCAATTTGTGTGAGCTCCGAACACCGCAGACTATTACAGCACGGTGTACAGTGCACATAAGAACAACGCCCAAAGATCTCCTCAAGACGAAGTGAGCTTCGTAAGTGATCGGCCCTAAACTGATATTTGGAAACGTGGTGAGCGGGCCTCTTTAATGTTTCAATGTTACGGGTTTGCCTGAATACGCTGAGGTCAAGGCCCCAAAATCTTACGGGAGCACAAGGGATTGCGGGAATAACCAACTAGACAACTCAGCAGTCATTGTTACGGAAAGCATGCAAAATATTCTGTCTAGGTTGCAGAGAAAAAGCAGTACGCGTTTTCCTGCAGACTGCGTCTAAAGGGGACGCTTTGACTTTGGAATTAGCAAAAAGAAAAAAAAAAGGATGATAACGCATTCAGCAACAAGACTAAAAATGTCAATGAGATTAATATTCTGGGACAATAAATCAGAGGCCCCCTATGCGCCATTCTGTATTGACTTATTTATGACCATGCAAATTCTAACGTGCCAAAAGGAAGTCAAATAGACAGATGTACTGGATTAAGGTAGAAAGATAGCATATCTGACAGGCCCCTAACCGGTACGCCGATGTTGTACTCGTACGAAGTGAGAATTCTAGCAACCAAAGACCAGCAGCAGCCGTAGTTCCGCTCAGGAAACAGCGTTAATGTGGGAACTGATAAATATATTTATCAGTTCGCCTTTCAAGCTGCCCAAGACAGAGCTTCACGTTGTGCTTGGTTCTAAGATAAGCGCCAGTGAGTACGGGCGGCAGTCGAAAGAAAGCGCGGCTCCCGTTTTTCAGCATAATTCACACGCCGTGATCAAGCTCGTTATATGCGTATTTGTTTCTTGTTATCTCGGGCACGAAGCGAGTGATGTTTTTTACAAAGCACGGATGAGAACGCTGTAATCGCGGTGCATTCGGGCGCACAAAGCATGCTGTCAAGTGGTATTTTTTAAACTCCGCGGGCTGTCGTTTCTGCCGCAGGAAAACGGCCACGCTGAGTGTCTCTCGTTGGAAGTGCCTGGGTTGGAGATTACTTGTGGAGCTCCACAACATTCCTACTGACGCCTGAACGTTTCAAGCAATATTTGAAATGTGATTTTTTTAATCTCAACTAATTACTCAAATAGGACGAGCGAAAAAAAATGGTGCTGTAACTTTAAATAAACCCTAACAACATCCATGCGATTTCAGTTCTGAAGAACGCTTAGGTTTTTTGGTTTTTTTAGCTTGCTCCAAGTTAGCTGGGACACCCTATATATAGCGGTAGCTTATGTTCGGCGCATTTCCTTACGCAACATGTATCAAAATGCAGTGTCTTGAGCGGTTAGTATTCGATGCCAAGCACTCGAAAGCTGCGACTGCAGCGCGGGACAAGCGCGGGAGGAACACACACGCGTGAAACTAGCAGAGCTGCTAGCCATGTTTGGCGCTCTCCATTCAATATCGTCGTTCTCAAACTTCGCGGCCTTTGCATCGGAATTCGTCACTGACACCATGGGCGGGAGGTCAATGCGAGATGCCTTGAAAATTTCCCCGCACCTAGGACACGAGCACTGAGGTACCAAACTCAAATGGCCCCAGCTGCAGCGCGCACACTCGCTGTCCGCTACGAGCGCATCTGCCCCAGAGCCGCAAAGCCACTACAAGAGGAAGTTACCAGCCGCTCTGCAAGTTCGCGACAGAGGAGATAGAGAGCGAGTGAGAAAGAACGGAAGCGCCAGCAGTGGAGGAACAAATATAAGCAGCAATAAAAAAGAGACAGTGCGCGTAATGAGGAGGGACGTAACAGCAACGTCACCACTAGTTTCACGTGCCTAGATCGGGCGGGTGTGCACATGGGTGTGCAGAAACGCTCCTTTCTGAGGAGCCCACATGCCGACGTTGGAAAGTGCGAGGGGTGTACACGCGGTGATGCAACGCCTACCTTGTCGCGGCAATGGCAGCATTTTGTCGTTGTCTTCGCTTGTATGGCGTGATGGGAAGTTATCAGCATTAGAGTGTAAGCCCGCCTTGATTGCCATGTGTTTCAGATCGTGCGAATTTAAGCTGGAACCGCATGGAGCGTTTTTCGCGAGCGAAAAACGCGACGCGCGGCAAACGCCCGCGTTGCCGCTGACGCGCGAGCACCCGCACGAGAAACATGAACTTCAGAAGCGGCGCTGTCGCGCCGCGTTCATTCGGGTTGCCAGACCGCACAACTGCCAACGAGGTGAATTATCTGTTACCGCATATATAATATGCCCTTTAAATTACAGGACACTACAATAAAAACAATCTTCATGTAATTATACCTCGTTAAAGGTTGTCTTGTGCATGTTGGCTGAACACTACGCGCGAACGAACACGATGAGTGAATGCACGTGGCTCTTTGGACGTGCTCAACAGCATGGAGGAAGAAAAAAACTAGGAGGGACCATGACGTCACAATCTTGAAGCCTAGTCATAAAAAATATAATGGAAAGCATCGTGGGAAATAGGCCCTCACGTGACAAGGCAGCGGTAGCTCTTGGTCGAATTTCGGTTTCGGTTTCGCTCTCTCGTTCTACGAGAACAATGGTGAGCCTCTGTGCGTTCATGAGCAGGGGGACTTGACTTTCCGCTCGCTCTTCGCCAGGTAGTGCACGCGTGACACGAACGCTCCGTGGGTGCTACCTCGGACGGTATACGCGGCCGGGCGCCCCACCCCGGCCGCTAGTGCAGTGTGCCGCGCGCGCGATTAGTCCGAGACAGGACGCTGCGTGCGCGCGGCTACGTAGTACATACAGTTTACTTCTTTTTGTAAGTGATTGTGCGCAGTGGCCGGGAGACCCCGCGCAGGGGCAGACGTAAAGCCGCCGGCACTCTCTCACGACAGCGAGAGAGAGAAATGCTTCACTGCTGCATTTCACGCCGGAACTGCGTATGTGCGCGAGCGTACTCGGCGCGACTTGTGCCTCGAGAATAGCGGAGAACGGCGGGCCCATGGGCGGGCCGAAGTCCGCCTGCCCGAGAGATAGAATCTTGCGCAGCATGCCGGGGCGCTCGTTAAACACGTCCGTGCGCCGTGAGCGCTCTGGAAGCCAGTGCGCCCATCTTTAGAGGCTCGTTTTCTTCGCCTACTCTCGAGTTCTCCGCTTATAGCATGCGCTGAAATAAACGCTCCATATGTGTTTATAACGACGAAAGGAATTCCTCTCCATTCTCTTCATGAACCACAGTTGAACAGTGACGAGGTCGCGGCCGCACCCTTTGATGAAAAGTTTACCTGCAGTTTTCTACAGTGCACCCAAAAACTCGAGAGTGTAATAAACAGCAGTGTTGAGACGCGGAGCCTTCAGACAACCTCGAGCTCGGTACGCAGTCCGCCAAAGCTGCAACACAGGCGCTGCGCTTCTGCGCTACATCGGAGCACGGACGTTCACGAAAAAGCACCGCTGGTTGGCAGTCTGGTAACTGTGGAGGGCCTATTCCCCGAGAGTCAGTACGCAAAAGGGCCCTCGACAGCGGCGTCAGAGGAGGATGGCTTGCAGAGGCTGAGCGCACTCTCTCCTAGCCACGGTGTAAGAATAATATACTCTCCTAGCTCAACAGTAAAGCCAGCTCCTCCGAGGAAAGAGCAAAGTTCCCCCAAAAAGGTTCCCCCGAGATGCGTAGAGTTCCTGTATATGCTCCCGCAGCATATAGACGCTTTACAGCGGCGTATCATGGGGGCCGCCATCTTTGATCACGTGAGCACGCCGCCATTACTCGCCTCCTGACCACTCGGTGCGCGCCTCGTCGCGACGGCTGCTGCCTCTGATGTTTAGGTTCCGAAAGGCAGTGTTTCGGCTGATACGGTTGCAAAGGAGATGGAAGACGACACTGTGGTTGGTCCGAAGCTTCGAAGGACATGTGAAAACCCTAATTTGATCACTTTGGGCGTGAAAACGTGATCGGGCTTCATGTCGCGGAGAGCCGCTGAGCTCTCCGCCTGTTCGAGGCAACGGGTGGCTCGCCTGAATGCCGCTGAAGGCTTTGCTTAATATTTTTTATTGTTATTATCTACAACAGCAAGGTTTAACGACCCTGCGGCTGCGCAGGCCGTTGTCGTATTGTGTACATCCATGCGGAGACTGCTCTAAAACGCTCACATGCACACCGTACTCATTTGTTTACAACCTGTTAAAGGTGCTTAGGAAGCCTAAAATATTTTCTGTTGGTTTGCTAAAGAATGGAAGGCGACAAAATAAATAAACAAACAAATGTTACCCAATCATGTAAGTAGTACCATGCATCAAGCAGCCTTCACAAGCTAGCATGCAATCGTTTACAAGTATTCCGCGATATAACAGTTATAACGCGCGCATGGCAGAGCGTTCACTACAAGAAGTTCATAGTTATGTCAGCCTGACATAGTATAAAATTGTGGTACGCTGCATGCTCGATATGTGGACATGAAAATGCTCCAGGTCTCGTTGGTTGTAAGTAATCAGCCGGAGTCACTTTCTGTCTCGCATGGATCGCGAGGAAGTGACAACCTCAGAGCACAGCAGCCGTGGCACAAATGCTTTATTCCCATTTTGGTCCACGAAAACCGCGCAACTTGGAGCGAAGTTCAACAGTAGCACCACGACGGTGTGTAATACACGAACTGACGGTGAGCGTTGTCCGCTCGCACGGCTATGCACTGCGCTGAAGTTTGCCGTGTCGATTGCAGCGCCGTAACACACAGCATAGCGAGAGGAGCAAGCAGTTTTTGGTGCACTCGTAGCGCTATTCCACGCCACCTTCCTGAGCTTATTGGCGTGAGCTTCTGCGCTCTGTCGAAGCCACACGTGGTTCGTGTCAGTTATCTGGGTTATGTCTGCAGAAGCGAGGCAAATGTTGCTATCAACCAAACGCGGACTTCTAATCGTTCAGAATGTGCCCTCGCGTTTGTAGCGGCCCAAGCGACTGACGGCAGCAGTTTTTAGTCGAATAGTGGAATAACTGCAGTGCCACCTGGACAGCGCAGGCTCCCCGAGCGTAAGTCGTCTTTTTTTTTTTTTTGTGACGTTTCGGAGGCGGGACCGCTTGTTCATGCGGCTATGTTGCGCACTTACCCTCGCAGATTTTCCTAGATCGAAGCCTTTCTTTCTACATTGGGTATCTGGCGCCGGCGAACGTGTGTGTTGCGTTCGCCCGTTCGGAAAGGACGGATGACGAACGGGCGCGAACAGGGGCAGTACGTCCTTGTGCAGTTCGGTTCCGTGAAGCTCGCAAACGATCGCATGCCGCCCCTTTAACTGTTTGTCGCAATTCTTGCAATCCACAACAGAGCATGTACTATCTCTTTCCACATTTCCACTGCTGCGTCGAGGCATACACGCCGGCAGGGTTGCCAGGTCCTAAATTTTAAAAGGAGCCACAAAAAGCATAAAAGTAGCCAAAAAAGTAGCCAACTAGCTGCCGAAGTGTCAAAAGTAGCCAAAAATAGCGCCAAGGTTGCAGAAAAGCGTCACAAAACAGACTGATCGCCACATTCAGTTCATATGTTCTAAAGGCATAGAAAGCATAGCCTAGCTTGGTCAAATTTTTTCAGGTCACATGGCTTCCTTTTCAGGCGTATACTGGGGAACTCATGGCTCTCCGGATATCGCTGGACGATACAAAGAGCCTTCGTCATCGCGTTTCAAAGCCTTTTGCTCTTCCTCGTTCCCCAGTAATCGGCTAAAAGGAAACCGTATTTGCCCTGAAAAATTTTAACCAAGACTGTAATTCCCAGCATCATCCAATTGGATGTCGGGCTAGCATGTGCGGCCTATCAACGCGCTTTGAACCAGTATCCAACTGAGAAAACAATTAAGGTATATCAGCTAAGTAGCAATTCACATCCTTATTTAGCTGAAGCGCATTGAGTGAATGGAGATGGGACATTTCTTCTTGCTGGTTCTAAGGAAACCTACATAACACCATTGCATAGCGGAGGCGGAATCTCGCCTGGGAGAACACAGGAGCGAGAAGTATTTTAAGTCTGGGACATGATTACAGGCAAAATTTCAACAAAAAGACTGGCACCGCAGAATAATGGTGTTCACGTATGGCATTCTGACAAGCAAAGATGCATGGACCATTGGCACAAAAAGAGGTCCATTAGTCCTAACTTCGATATCAAAAGTAGCCAAAAAGTAGCCAAGTAGCCAAGTTCAAATTTTTGTCGCCAAGCGGTCCTAAAAGTAGCCAATTTGGCGCAAAGTAGCCAAACCTGGCAACCCTGCACGCCGGCGACTTACGAGGCAAGTAATGATGCCGTGTTCTGAGCGCACCTGTGGCGCCATCTAGTCTCAAACGGAAGAACTGCGATGCGCAGTGAGCAGAGCCATCTGTTGGCAAACAGAAAAACCAAAATGACACGTGCCTTCACGCTTGCGGTGTTTCAGTGCTTCGTCTCGCGTTTCACGTGCGCTACGTAGCTGCCCACCGCTCCTGCGCTTCCCCTCGTGTGTTGCCGGCTGTGCTTGCACCGCTCTTCAAATGCTCTTGAAACGTTTCCTCGGGGCCGATGAAGCGGTCATTTCGGTGCCATTTTCCCGCTGTCTCCAGTAACGATTCCTTCGGCGCCGCTGCCCCTTTGTTGAGTTCACCATCCAGCGTGTTGCTGCGAATATTGCACGTGGTTGGCGTGAGACCGGAGGAGAAGTAGCGCATTCCCCCCTCTCCATCGCGTAAGCACGAATTTCTTTCGAATGTCAAGTAAGCCAGCGCTTTGAATTCATGTAACCGCGTGTCGTGTTATCTTTCGTGTCATGTTGGTTGTTGCGATCTTTTGTTTCATGCTGGCTGCCTTGTGACACTTACTGCGTTGTCTTCTTAGCTGCTTCCTTCACTGACGACAGCGTGCCATTTAATCACGTTCGATTCGCCTTCCTTAACCCCAGGAAGCATGGAACATTAAAATAATGTTATAAATTTGTTGTGTGTTTTGAAGTAGCACTATTTGTTCCTTTCGAACGCTACATTATGCTTTAAGAATAACAAGTAGCGTGATGTTTTTCACTACAAACCCTAGTTACCATTCCAAGTAGACAATATTCAAATGATGACTTTTAAATGTCATTATGATCATTGTTTAAGATCACCAAATAATGTTTATGTTCTACCATGATTATCCGTTGAATGTTCAAAACGGGCTTTTTCTGAGTATATTCTTCTAAAAGTTATATTATAACCGTGACTATAAAAGTGCTTTAGAAGTATCACTGCTTCCCAAAATTTTTCCTGCTTTTTTTTTACGGTCGAGGTATTTTCTAATTAGCTGTATGTCACACCTAAGTCTATTAAATTGTGCCTGCCATATACTGCATGCACGCCACTGTTGTTTTGTTTTGTTAGAAAGCTTTGCTTCCTACCCATTCCCTACTGTTGCTCACGAGACGCCCACCAGTAATGGCTACATAATCTTGACCCCATGGTATCCGTTCGGAGGTGAGCGCATGAGTTGCCTTTTGTGCTGTATTGCGGAGGCCACATTTCACTTATCATTGCGGAAACTAAAAGAGCTTTTTTCGTGGACAGTATTTCTGCCCTGTCTAAAAGAGGGCAAGGACGGATAGGGCTCGTTGGTAATCCGCGGAGCTTAAATGAAACCAAAAACTCTAGCGTGGAAGGGGAATACAGGTAATGACAGCGTTACATGAGTATGGAATACGCAGTCGCGGGTTCGATCCCGGCCGCGGCGGCCAAATTTCGATGAAGGCGAAATTCTGGAGGGCCGTGTACTGTGCGATGTGAGTGCACGTTAAAGAACCCCATGTGGTCGAAATTTCCAGAGCCCTTCACTACGGCGTCTCTCATAGCCTGAGTCGGTTTGGGACGTTAAACCTTAATAAACCAAACCAAACCAGTATGGAATACGCTCTGTACATGTGCTCTCATACCCGGACATTTTGGGCAGGGAGATGTAATCATGTCCTCCAAGCTAACAGAGCATCAGTAGGTTGAACAGAGCGTTATCCTCAAATTACTAAACGATGTGCGCTCGTCGACAATACAGCTTTGCAAAATGTTCTTGTAGTCTCATTCTGTTTTCTCTTTAAATGTTCAGCAGATTGCAATTCCCAAAAAGACGGATGCGCAATATCGTTTGTGACACTATATAGTGAGAAATATAAAGGGTCTGGGGCGCTTCTCGTTACAGAAAGGCTACGACATGGAGTCGGCGTGTAGCGATCACGGAGGCATCGAAAGGAAAATCCGTTGTCTGGATTCTGGGCGGATTGGGGCCAGGATAAATAAGCTACTGGCTACGTTAGAGCACAGTGGGTTGAACCTGAAGGCACCTTGTGGCCGTACAAGCTGCTGCTTAGCGAGGCACTTGCCCGTCCTGAACAAAACCTTGTACGAGGCGGCGATGCAGCTCACAGAACTCTCCCCAGGAGCCCTGACGTTAAGCGCCATCCGAAGCGTTGACGTGGACGTCGCGCGTTCCGACAACTCCATAATGGAAGCTGCCATCCTGACCTGCTGGCTGCTGACACACCACCGCTGCATCAGGCGCCTTGTCCTGCGAGCCAGTGCAATTCCCGTATCGTGCTTTCCAGCTTTGCTCAGCGAGGCACTAGTGGCTAACAAGGGCCTCGTAGAGGTTCTAGCCGACCCATTCGATTTTATCGAAACCTCGCGGCAAGTTTGTGAGTGCCGTGTTCTGGCTAATGCTTTAGGAAAAATATCGCTTGGACTCGTGTGTTTGGATGTCACACCTCTCATAATAGACCAGAATTTCGCGGAAGCCATCGCCAGTGCAATTCGCGGGGGTAACTTGCGCCGCCTGGTGCTCTGGAGCGAAATGTCGGTCACAGTCGCGAAGAAACTATTCTCGGCTTCAACCGCTTCTACGAACTTGAGCTCGTTAGGGATCGCTGGCTATAAAGAGTTCTCGGAGTCGAATGCGGTAGTCCTCGCTTCCGCGCTGAAGCGCAACAAGACACTTCGGAAACTCTCGATAGAGCCTGTGGAAGAGGTTGCCGTTGGTATCATCCTCGCTTCCCTGGAACACAACGGCACTCTGAAGGAGCTCTGCCTTGCTTCCTTTAGTTATCTCTCGCTATCCTTCTCGACACCGTGGAACGGCCTTCAAGCACTGCGGGCCAACAGAGGACTCAGCTGTGTCAAGATTACCGGCACGAGATTTGGCAACAACTTCGCTATGGAAATCGCATACATTCTTCGGGAAAACAACACGCTTCAGGAGCTCAACCTCTCCAGCAACCGGATCGGCAATACCGGAGGTCGTGCACTGGCTAATGCCTTCATTCAAAACTCATCACTGAGGCGTTTCGATATCTCCGATAACGGAATGACTGGCGAAGCACTGGTTCAGAACTTCGTCGATTGCCTGGCTGTAAACAGCAGTCTTGAGTCTGTACGCCTCGGCAGAGTTCACGTTTCTGAACAATGGCAGCCCGCATGGCCTCCGGTAGGGAATGTACATGCTCGTCTCCATGTGACGTGGAACACATATGGACTCGAAGGCTGCGCCCAGCGTCTGCGAGAAGACGACGAGTTCTCTCGACTGTGTGTTGGGTGGACAGGTGACGCCAGTTCTTCTGCAATCGTGGAGTGGTTCTCCGCGGCTCGGACGATGTGTGCCTCGCTGACAGAACTCACCATCCTGTGCCCTTGGCGCGTTGAGTCGGTGAGCTCTGCTGCTGCGGTTGTGTCCTTTTTGGAGGCTACAAATTCTCTGAAGAAGCTCGTCGTAATTCCGACACTCCGTTCGGACACCTTCGTCACTGCCGTCCTCAGCGGCCTCGCCCGCAACAAAAGTGTCTGCGACGTGGAGATCCACCAAGACCTCTCCAGCACCCCTGACGTCAAGGCTCTTCAGGCTATTTTTCGTGCGAACCGAACCCTGCACCGCCTCAAGTTCGCAGAATACTGTCTGGGCAGCAAGTCTGTCGGTTTGCTGACGCGTGCTCTAGAGGACAATTTTGTGTTTTTGACATTCGAATTCGAAATCTTCGCTTCGCGGCACAATATGCGACCTCTCCAAAGCGTCCTGAACCGGAATCGGTCTTTTCTGAATCGCGCCGTGGAGTACGTGCTGGGCACGGCAGTGGATTCTCGGTCAGTGGGAGCTCTTGAACTACTCTCCGCGTGTGACTCGCTCATCGATGCAGTGTCCGATGCCTCAGGCAAAACGCGCGAAGAGAGCAAGCTCCTGGTGCTTGAAGCAGTCTGCCGACAAAACTCCTCTTCCGAAGTGTTCAACTCAGTGCACACGTGAAAACGTGTGGCAAGGAAATTGCAATTTCAAAACCAATGATCAGCTTAGACGATTGTGCTGTGTGAGTGGCATTGTTTTCATAAAAGGCAGCAATGGATTGTTCATGATTTAGAGCACAAATCAGGTGGTGACAAATAAACGTGAGTGGTGTGTTTTCCCCTCTCATCCCAGTGTTTTTTTTATTTTGTGACGTTCTGCTATCCTCATGAAAAAAGCATTTAATTGTAATTTTTTACAGTGGGCGTTGGAGATAGTGGAGATAGTGGGAACTGATAAATATATTTATCAGTTCGCCTTTCAAGCTGCCCAAGACAGAGCTTCACGTTGTGCTTGGTTCTAAGATAAGCGCCAGTGAGTACGGGCGGCAGTCGAAAGAAAGCGCGGCTCCCGTTTTTCAGCATAATTCACACGCCGTGATCAAGCTCGTTATATGCGTATTTGTTTCTTGTTATCTCGGGCACGAAGCGAGTGATGTTTTTTACAAAGCACGGATGAGAGCGCTGTAATCGCGGTGCATTCGGGCGCACAAAAGCATGCTGTCAAGTGGTATTTTTTAAACTCCGCGGGCTGTCGTTTCTGCTGCAGGAAAACGGCCACGTTGAGTGTCTCTCGTTGGAAGTGCCTGGGTTGGAGATTACTTGTGGAGCTCCACAACATTCCTACTGACGCCTGAACGTTTCAAGCAATATTTGAAATGTTATTTTTTTAATCTCAGCTAATTACTCAAATAGGACGAGCGAAAAAAAATGGTACTGTAACTTTAAATAAACCCTAACAACATCCATGCGATTTCAGTTCTGAAGAACGCTTAGGTTTTTTGTTTTTTTTAGCTTGCTCCAAGTTAGCTGGGACACCCTATATATAGCGGTAGGTTATGTTCGGCGCATTTCCTTACGCAACATGTATCAAAATGCAGTGTCTTGAGCGGTTAGTATTCGATGCCAAGCACTCGAAAGCTGCGACTGCCACGGGACAAGCGCGGGAGGAACACACACGCGTGAAACTAGCAGAGCTGCTAGCCATGTTTGGCGCTCTCCATTCAATATCGTCGTTCTCAAACTTCGCGGCCTTTGCATCGGAATTCGTCACTGACACCATGGGCGGGAGGTCAATGCGAGATGCCTTGAAAATTTCCCCGCACCTAGGACACGAGCACTGAGGTACCAAACTCAAATGGCCCCAGCAGCAGCGCGCACACTCGCTGTCCGCTACGGGCGCATCCGCCCCAGAGCCGCAAAGCCACGCATTGGGGGAGTTATCAGACGCCCTGCAACTTCGCGACAGAGGAGATAGAGAGCGAGTGAGAAAGAACGGAAGCGCCAGCAGTGGAGGAACAAATGTAAGCAGCAATAAAAAAGAGACAGTGCGCGTAATGAGGAGGGACGTAACAGCAACGTCACCACTAGTTTCACGTGACTAGGTCGGGCGGGTGTGCACATGGGCGTGCAGAAACGCTCCTTTCTGACGAGCCCACATGCCGACGTTGGAAAGTGCGAGGGGTGTACACGCGGTGATGCAACGGCCTTGTCGCGGCAATGGCAGCATTTTGTCGTTGTCTTCGCTTGTAAGGCGTGATGGGAAGTTATCAGCATTAGAGTGTAAGCCCGCCTTGATTGCCATGTGTTTCAGAATCTGCGAATTTAAGCTGGAAGCGCATGGAGCGTTTTTCGCGAGCAAAAAACGCGACGCGCAGCAAACGCCCGCGTTGCCGCTGACGCGCGAGCACCCGCACGAGAAAAATGAACGTCAGAAGCGACGCTGTCGCGCCGCGTTCTTTCGGGTTGCCAGACCGCACAACTGCCAACGAGGTGAATTATCTGTTACCGCATATATAATATGCCCTTTAAATTACAGGACACTACAATAAAAACAATCTTCATGTAATTATACCTCGTTAAAGGTTGTCTTGTCCATGTTGGCCGAACACTACGCGCGAACGAACACGATGCGTGAATGCACGTGGCTCTTTGGACGTGCTCAACAGCATGGAGGAAGAAAAAAACTAGGAGGGACCATGACGTCACAATCTTGAAGCCTAGTCATAAAAAATATAATGGAAAGCATCGTGGGAAATAGGCCCTCACGTGACAAGGCAGCGGTAGCTCTTTGTCGAATTTCGGTTTCGGTTTCGCTCTCTCGTTCTACGAGAACAATGGTGAGCCTCTGTGCGTTCATGAGCAGGGGGACTTGACTTCCCGCTCTCTCTTCGCCAGGTAGTGCACGCGTGACACGAACGCTCCGTGGGTGCTACCTCGGACGGTATACGCGGCCGGGCGACCCACCCCGGCCGCTAGTGCAGTGTGCCGCGCGCGCGATTAGGGCCGAGACAGGACGCTGCGTGCGCGTGGCTACGTAGTACATACAGTTTACTTCTTTTTGTAAGTGATTGTGCGCATTGGCCGGGAGACCCCGCGCATGGGCAGACGTAAAGCCGCCGGCACTCTCTCACGACAGCGAGAGAGAGAAATACTTCACTGCTGCATTTCACCCCGGAACTGCGTATGTGCGCGAGCGTACTCGGCGCGACTTGTGCCTCGAGAATAGCGGCGAACGGCGGGCCCATGGGCGGGCCGAAGTCCGCCTGCCTGCCCGAGAGACAGAATCTTGCACAGCTTCCCGGGGCGCTCGTTAAACACGTCCGTGCGCCGTGAGCGCTCTGGAAGCCACTGCGCCCATCTTTAGAGGCTCGTTTTCTTCGCCTACTCTCGAGTTCTCCGCTTATAGCATGCGCTGAAATAAACGCTCCATATGTGTTTATAACGACGAAAGGAATTCCTCTTCATTCTCTTCATGAACCGCAGTTGAACAGTGACGAGGTCGCGGCCGCACCCTTTGATGAAAAGTTTACCTGCAGTTTTCTACAGTGCACCCAAAAACTCGAGAGTGTAATCAACAGAAGTGTTCAGACGCGGAGCCTTCAGACAACCTCGAGCTCGGTACGCATTCCGCCAAACCTGCAACACAGGCACTGCGCTACATCGGAGCACGGACGTTCACTAAAAAGCACCGCTGGTTGGCAGTCTGGTAACTGTGGAGGGCCTATTTCCCAAGAGTCAGTACGCAAAAGGGCCCTCGACAGCGGCGTCAGAGGAGGATGGCTTGCAGAGCCTGAGCGCACTCTCTCCTAGCTAAACAGTAAAGCCAGCTCCTCCGAGGAAAGAGCAAAGTTCCCCCAAAAAGGTTCCCCCGAGATGCGTAGAGTTCCTTTATATGCTCCCGCAGCATAAAGACAAGCGTCATGTTTGTAAACAAAGGTGGCGCTGCGGTCGGCAGCGACGCGGGGTGTAGGCAAAAACGTAGCATGCCCACCCCGCGCCACGCGATGTTGCCTTCGAAACCAACTCGCGTACGCGAATATTTCAAAGCGTGCGCATCGCTTGTGGTTAGAAACAATTCTATTGGTGACCGGAGAGTAGTTCAGCACTTTTTCAACCTGTTCGCCGGACGGAATTACCTGGCGAAGCGCTGCATAGGCTTCCTTTTGCGCTCCAATGTTTGGCAGCAACGGCGAGGCTACGGCGGTCGACTAGGTTGACTTATTAAATGAAACCAACTTCTGGGCCGATACAGCATACCCTATCGCTAAGTTAAAGAAGAAGGACGACGGGATGCACGACGCGAGGCAGCTTTCTCACATGACGAACCTTTGTGATGTGCCTGCTCTCGTCGAGCCACTACACTGCGGAGAACACCGAACACTACTGGACACTAAAGTCATGCTGGTATGCCTTGAATGAGTCATGCAAATGCGATCTTTCCGTTCTGCCGCCACCGCGGTGGGTCAGTGTTACGGTGCTCGACTGCTGACCCGAAAGACGCGGGTTCGATCCTGGCCGCGGCGGCCGAATTTCGATGGAGGCGAAGTTGTAGTGGTCCCCTGTGCTGTGCGATGTCAGTGCACGTTAAAGAACCACAGGTGGTCGCCCTTCACTACGGCGTCTCTCATAGCCTCAGTCGCTTTGGGATGTTAAAACCCCATAAACCATAAACCAAACCTTTCCCTTCTTTGGATCTTTGTCGAGTGCGCAGCGAACTTAAATGCTTTATTCTGCTTGATGAAACAGGCATTGAATGTTAAGACATGGGCAGGCGAAGGGATAGAAAAGTTTACATCGAGCTACGACGAAGTTACGTTTGCTCTGCAGAGCTAAATGTTTTAAGTCATTCTGCTTGATAAGTGGTTTTCTGGTCTGGTATTTGCTGTTTTCGCCAGGTTCTGATTGGCCAGCAATTGTAAAATTCAGGTAATGCGGGAAATAACACTGCAGGATTTTCCGATATCTTAGCGACGTTTAATCGTTTTCTAGGATAGGTGGTGAAAAAACTTACATGTTGAAGCTGGTGGAAGTGAAAGTAGAGAAAAAATTACGCGGCGTACTACTACCAGATTACAGCGGTGCTTCAAACGTCGTGCGTAGTGGCCCGATGAATGCTGAAGGCGACTGGCAGCAGCTGTTTTTTTTTTTAGCGCGAAGAGATGCCCGGGACGTAGTTCGGGTGATTGCCATCTGAAAACGGTCCCCTGCGTTCAATTTGCGCTCACACCCAAACGGAATGTCGCTTCCAAATTTCTCATAATGAGAGCCGACAGAACACGAACGAGCTGCAGACGTTGATTCATGCACTGTTCGCCGCACGACTGAAGAGCAACCCTGCGGATTAACAGACGCGAACTATCATATTTCGATGCAGAAATGAAATATACTAGCCGCGCAGCCGATCCGTCGCCGAACTTTTATCGCTCTACGGCCTGTTGGGACTGGGAGTCCGAGCCAGGAAACGGTCGAGGCGACGGTGAGTAAAAGGACGTTTATGTACAGTATGTACAAGGGCTTTTACATGATACAAGGGTCAAGAGCACCACGGGCAGGCACACAGAAGAAGGGCGGCCCCGGCGGCGAGCGTAGCTCCGGCGTGATGGCTCTTCTGCTGCCCGTCTGCTGGTCGGGTTCAGCGCGGCTCCGCTTTTAAAGCCGCTGGTAACGGTTACGGCAGCCAGCCGTTCAAATCCTCCAATCACTGGCCACCGTTCAAATTAGACCAATGGTCGAGAGCCGGCGAGCGTCGGAGGAGTTCGCACCGACGGAGAGGAGGAAGGGTCCGTGTCGGCGCCGCGGCGGCGGGATGAGTCACGCTGCATGTCGCGACTTGTCCGAGAAAGTCTGGGCCTGCTTTGAGCGCCGGCGGGCGCGCAGCGCTGGTTTAGACAGGCCCGCCAGCGAAATGTGGGCTCCGGCACTACAGCACCACCGCCGCCAGACAATGCGCCACGAAGACGAGCTACTTCCGCGTGGCTCGGATGCGGGGCGCGCTCGTACGCCAGGCTCCTCCAAGTTCTCGTCCGGTGTTCAGCCGCAGGTAGCTCCAGGCTCCTTTCCGTGAACAGGTCCCGCTCGTCAGGACAGGATCACTGCTCCGCAGCCTTGTCGCCCAGGTGACTGGATCAGCTTCGCTCGGTCCTTCGGAAGAGCTTGCTCCTCAGCATCGGTCGTTGATCGTTCTGCATGTTGCCAAGAACCGACCGACAACAGGCAACACCCAACACGAGCAAGTGCCTTCCGCCACCCGTCAATACACCAGACTTAAAAGTAAAAAAACTCCGTTAGCAATAGTTCTGCCCCCTTTTTGTTCCCTCTTCAACAAGAGACACATGTGGGATACAAGAACTTAAAAGTAATTAACTCAAACAAAGTGTCAAACACATGAAACACTCGGAATGAAATGAATGCAAAATAAATTCGCTCTCTTGAGATCACTCGGCCTGAAGAGCACTCAGCTGAGGCCACAAATGAGGACATAAATTTTTCCCCGATCTACGAGCGAACTTAACAGCTGTTCGCGAAGTGACAAAATGTAAGTCACGAGGAGGCGAAGCCAGCCTTGCTTAGAACACACGGCTTAGTGCGTCTACGTTCGAGTTTTCCTCGCTTCTAACGGACGGTAAACGACACCCGCTACAGCGGAAACTAGTGACTCTGCCTTTTTCGCTGTGCTGCGCTTTTCTCTCTCTCTCTCTCTACTACCGTGGTAGCTAACGTCTCTGCCTCTTTCGCGGTAGACGCGCTTTTCTTTCTCTCTCTACTACAGCGGTAGCTAATGTCTCTGCCTCTTTCGCGGTATACGCGCTTTTCTTTCTCTCTGTACTTGTCTTTCCAGTTTCTACGGGAGCTACAGTACGAGAGCGATTCGCTTTCATAGACTGGCAACTTGTCCCTTTCTTTGTGCTTCGCGCGCCAGTCGCGACGTCCCATAGCGAGTGCGCAACGCTTCCGATGGGACCGTTCTTTCTTTCTCTCTACGCGGGTTCGATCCCGGCCGCGGCGGCTAGAATTTCTTTGGAGGAGAAATTCTAGAGGCCCGTGTACTGTGCGATGTCAGTGCACGTTAAAGAACCCCAGGTGGTCGAAATTTCCGGAGCCCTTCACTACGGCGTCTCTCATAGCCTTAGTCGCTTTGGGACGTTAAACCCCATAAACCAAACCAAACCTTTCTTTCTCTCTGTTCGTGGGGGCAAGTCAGACCTTGCACGAGTCTTGACTTTCTCGCGCATCCGTTTGCCTTTCCGCTCGGTGTGTAGTTCGCCTCTACACGGCCTTTTGATTTTACGCCTACTAAGTGGCGTCATTTCGAATCGCGGCTTTCTATCGCGATAACTGTGCTTGGCTGAGCGCTTAGACGATTTCTTCTTGGCAATTTTCTTGCCCCTGTCACTGCGGCCTCGTACAATCTTTCGCTCTTTGAGCCGTACACGCGCTTGCCTTCCGCGCGCGTGCCGCCTTCTATGGGAGCGCGGTTTCTCCCGTGAATGCAGCGGAAAGCGAGAGCCCGCATGAGAGCACGTGCCTTTGCGCGTCTCGCTCTCTCTGTGCTGGCGGCAAGATTCACACTTGTCCCGCTCCTTAATTTTTCGCCTCCCGGGCAGCGCTCTCTTGAATCTCGGTTTGCTTCCTTGGTGCACTTTTCGGCGCGAATGTTTGTACGATTTCTTCTTGCAGTTTATTCTACTGCCCAAACCTATGTGCCCCGACACACTTATGCGCTTCGCTTTGCGCGATAGTAATGCCTTGCACATTTCTTTAGCTCTGGTTCTGACGCTAGTTTCAGGGCTGACAACGTGACTGACATTACTGAAGTCATTTTGCCGGCGACGCTACGCGACGCTGGCGCTTCCGATGGTGGAAACCCGTTTTCGCGCGTTTGCCCTTTCTCTCTTTTCGGCGGCGCCTGTCTTTCTTATGCCTGCCTTTCATCTTTCGGCGGCACCACTCTTTCTTTTGCCTGCCTTCCATCGTCTTTCGGTGACAGCTCTCTCTTGAGCTTGCCTTTCCTCTCCTTTCGACGGCAGCACTGTTTCTCTTGTTACGCTATCACCTTGTGGCGATAGCTCACATTCCTGAACTGGCGGTGCCTTTCCTTCCGGTTGCAGCTTTTTATCGTGAGCTTTCCTTTCACTTTCGCCTGTGAAAGCACATTCTGCTTCCGTCGCCTAAGTTTCTGCTCTCTGGCAACGTCGCTTTGATTGTCAGCTGATTCATATGTGCTACCTAGATCAGTCCTGTCTTTGGCGCCTTTACTAGCCTCCTCCAAACTGCGTTCTTCCTTGTCAGCGTCTCTGAGTGCGCATTCGTCCTCATCTTTCTCGGACGGGCTGACGTCTACCGCCCCTATGTCGTCTGGAACGTTCTGTTCTCCACTGTCGTCCAGCACCTTAGTTTCTGCAGGCGCAGACGAACCAGTGTTTTCTACTGACATTACTGCTGACACGCAGCTCGCGTCGTGCTCCTGGCGCGTTTCAGCCAATTTCGGTTGAGGGTCGGCTGTGCACTCAGTCGCGGTGTTCCCGCTACTGCAGCTGCTTTCTGGAATGTCGCGAAGCTCAGAGCAGTGCGAAAGCACGGGACTCGTTTTGCATTCCTCGCCAGAGACACTAACGCACAACTCAGCGTCCGCAAACTCTCCATGCGCCTGCTTCTGTTGATCGTAAGTTTCGGGTTTCTGCATCTCTGCCGAACGCGCTGAACAACACGGTGTGCCGTCCTCATCTACTTCGCTTGCGTCGGCGCAAGTGTTTTCACTAATGTCCAGACGGACGTCCTCTCTGCCCTGTTCGGCAACTTCTCCTGCTTTCGACACGCTAGGAGATTCGCTTTCCGGTAACTCCGCCACAATCTCAATGGGCGAGACCTCGGTTAGTGCATCGTCCGATGCTGTGACTACCTTATCCGATGGTGTAGAGGTTTTCTCAGTTGGCGAATGCGGGGCAATTCCCAATGTTACCGCAGCAGTTACATCTGCCACGTACGGACTACCTCCCTCTGTGCCGCACTGGCAGCTCTGCTCTACAGCTACGCACTCTACCTCTGAGTCACGATCTTCCGACCCTTCAGCATTTTCGAGCCACTCTAAAATGTCGGCTTTAAACTGGTACGGAAAATCGTTAAACGATGGGGTGCTATTCTCTCGCAGGTACCTTTGGCGAAGGTCCAGCGGTGACACGTCATATCTCGCCAGTAAGAAGCTTTTCAGCTCATCGTAGTCCGCCAAGCCGTCGTCCAACAGGCGCTTGACAACGTCATACGCTTCGCTGGAAAGCAGGGCTACCAACTTCCGTGCCCCACCATTCCGCTCAACGCGCTTTTTCTCGCAGACGCGCTCGAACTCCGCCAATATTTCGCCATATCTTCGGCGATCACGAAGGGCTGCGGCCTGTCTCTCAGCTGCTGACCGTTAATCTCCTGCAGAGCGGACAATGTTTTATATCTCTCGAAATCGATCTCATGCGCTTCAAGCTCCAGGTCCATCAGTTTCTTAGCGCGAGCATGCCGTTTCATTTCAAGCTGCCTCCGTTTTTCTGCCTCTTCGAGCTCAAGCTGCTTCTGTTTTTCTGCTTTTTCGCGCTCAAGCTGTTTCTGTTTTTCTGCCTCCTCGCGCTCACGTTCTGCCTGTTCGCGCTCAAGCTGCTTCTGTTTTTCAGCCTCCTCGTGCTCACGGCGTCTTTTGGCCTCCTCGCGCTCACGCCGTTCTGTGATCTCTTCCCAGGCCTCATTGGCTTCCTCAGCCGTTACATTCTCCTTTCGCATGATCTCAAGAATCGCATGCTTTCGTTTTGCGGGGCCCAAATCAATGCCCAACTCTTCACAAATTTCGATGAGTTCCTTCACTTTGAAGTTCTCCATCGCTCACAATAGCCTCTTGTAGCTTGCCCTTTAAGAATTCCCTTGCAGGCCGCCGCGGTGGCTCAGTGGCTATGGTGCTCGGCTGCTGTCCCGAAAGACGCGGGTTCGATCCCGGCCGCGGCGGTTGAATTTCTTTGGAGGAGAAATTCGAGGCCCGTGTACTGTGCGATGTCAGTGCACGTTAAAGAACCCCAGGTGGTCGAAATTTCCGGAGCCCTCCACTACGGCGTCTCTCATAGCCTTAGTCGCTTTGGGACGTTAAACCCCATAAACCAACCAACCAAGAATTCCCTTGCGGTTCACTACTATTCGCAAGTTCCGCGACCTATATAGGTGGCGCGACGAGCCATTCAATATGGCTGCCCTAGTGGTGGTCAGTCCCATGTCAGTCCAGTCGAGACGTAGTACATGCTTCTTCGCTGTTGCTTGCAGTCGAGCAAAGACGCCTGCGGAAAATGCCTCTGCCATTCTCGCACGCCCTATCGTTAGGGGATATACTCGAACACATAGGATCTCAAGAGAAAAGAATTAGGTGCCTAGTCGAAGGTGAAGAAGTACTCAACGCTGGCCATTTGATATGCTGCGGTGTACAAGGTTGCACGGCAGAGACGGTAACCCTGCAAGGGCTGTGCCTACAGACTTCCCATGTAAGGGAAAAGCCGCACGAGATGCAATTTGCTTACGCCTCCGACCGCTCTCTCAAGGTATATGCAGCAGTTTTTTCTAGCTTTGTTTTCGTCGTGAAATAAGCGTCGTAGGTGCGAGTTGTCAATTGCCTGAAGAACAACAAAAAGAAGGCTTACTACGACGGGCTATGTCTTGCAGAGAAAACTCAAAATGTTGGAAGAAAATGCAGATCGCTCTTCGTATTATGAAGTCATTTCAATATATGCGGAAGCACGTATTCAGTTGTGCGTTTCACGTACAGTGGTGTATGCCAGCCATGTCTCGCCTCCAAGAGTTAAAAATATACTCTAGCAATGTCGACGCCCAACGATGCGCGCATTCCCTCAATAAAATTTGTAGATTTCAATGAAGCGAGTGTGCCAATTATATATGCGACAAACGGCGCGCTCGTGGCGAAGATTTTCCAACTTGAACATTTTCGTTCTGGCCGCTCGAGCTACCGCGGCCATCCAGAACAAGCTTTCGCGCAACGGCTGCTGAAATCGCATGCCTTCTAGCTTGCACGTGAAAAGTACATAGTTACGCCGCAGGTCTCGAAGAGAAAATCGGTTCCGGGTTCAGTAAATTCGCGGCGACCGCATTCCGAGCGGCACAAGATGAGACAGCAGTAGTGACATTCTTAAGGGCAGGTTCATATCTTCAGAATTGAGCTGCAGTCGTTGTCATGGCTTTACTGCATTTTCTTGGCATCAGAGAGTAAATATTCCAGCTAAACATGGTCGTGTCAGCGTTCATTTGGAGCGAGGTCTCCAATTTTACATTTATTACGTTTACCATTGCACTGTAAAGTAACAGCACCTGATGTTTGCTTGATACTTTTTAGGGCCACTGTTCATGCAAGGCAGGCAACTCGGAACGATGCAAACACATGATTGCAATGATGCTGTTTGTAAACAGGTAAGTCAGTTTTATTCAGTCTTTTTTAGTACGATGTGGTTGTACACAAAGTCATGGGAGTGTAAAATGAACAAGTGCCATTTTTATAGTGATTTTTTGTTTATTAACAGGACAGGGATTGACAACCTAGAAGTCCTGTCATCAACAGACATGAAGCAAGCATGGGGCCGAATTAAAGCATCCTCAGTGTACAAAGGCAGAACTCTACGCGAGTTGTGTCATGTTCAGGCTCAGGCAAGGGTACGCCTCCAAGAGCAGACATTATGTGAAATCAGGCAGCGCCTAATTGCTGCCACTCCACAGAGTGCATTGGCACTTCATCATCGTGGCAGAGACGAAAACAAGCGCGTCAGCGTTCAAGATGGGGTTCCATCTTCAGAAGACTGTATCCTGGTGAAACACATGATTGAGAGCAAAATGGAACCTTACACAGAGATGCAGTTCTTTGATGTAGCCTTCGAAGATGCAACAAAGTGCAAGATATACAGGTTCAGGTGTCACCTCACAGAAGACGAAGAAAAGTTTTATTCGACACATGTCGAGCTCTCAGAAGAGCAATCATTGTCCCTTCTGGCCAACACAAGAGATCAGAGGAATACAAAGTGGCTAAAAGAACGCAAAGTGCGAATAACTGGAAGCATATGCCGGGCATATTTTACTTTTGTGCCTAGACAAGATCGCTCCTGGGAGGACAAGGTGATGCTGGTGCTTGAAAATCGTTTTCGTGGCAACAGTGCCACAGAATATGGAAAATCGTCAGAAAAACGAGCATTAGAGTACTACAGCCAAGTCACTGGCAATGCTCCTTCTCAGTTAGGGCTTGTAGTGAATGTGGCCTTGCCATGGCTCGGGTACAGCCCAGATGGGGTTGTTTTTAAAAACGGCAGCCCAGACACACTTATAGAAGTTAAGAGCCCACTAGTGGGAAAGACGAAGACAATTGTTAATGCAGCCCGTGAGAAAAAGCTCACCTATTTGAAGCAGCAGGGAGAGAACTTCGTTCTCAACAAAAATCACGCCTATTTCTCACAGGTACAACTCTGAATGTTTGTACTAAATCTAAAGAAAACTCATTTTCTTATATATTCGCAAGTGGAGTCGCTAGTACTCGCAGTAGAGCGGTGCGACGACCACATTGATGAGCTTGTGAAGAGGCTGCAGTACGTTTACTTCAAACATATTTTGCCCCACCTTGCAAAACTTGCTGCTCAGTAAATTGCTGGACATTAAGCTAGTCAGTACTGCTCGGCTGGACGCTATGCAGCAAGTTATATGTGCAATAAATATTTTTGGGTACACTGCACAACTTGTTTTTATTTCCATCATACCAGCCTGACTATACCCACGACATTGCAAAGGCCTCTCTCGTAACGCGGTCCTATGCCAGCTGCATCCATTTGATCCCTGCAAACATCTTAATCTCATTCGCCCACCTAACTTTCTGCTGCTCCCTGCTGCACTTGCCTTCCCTTGGAATCCAGTCTGTTACCCTTGAGGGGCATCAGCTATCTTGCCTTTGCATTACGTGACCTGCCCATGCTAATTTTGTTGACCTCCACCAGAATGTAACTCTCATTTGTTCTCGAACCCATTCGGCACGCTTCCTGCCTCTCATTATACCTACCAATTTAAGTTCAGCTCTTTTCATTAGCCTCCATGTTTCTGCCTCGTAGGTG
Source organism: Amblyomma mixtum (assembly GCF_055824585.1). Classification (NCBI taxonomy): domain Eukaryota; kingdom Metazoa; phylum Arthropoda; class Arachnida; order Ixodida; family Ixodidae; genus Amblyomma; species Amblyomma mixtum. Next base: position 204,945,147 of record NC_143012.1, on the reverse strand, counting down.
ACTACGGGTAAGATGCTGCTGCTATATACTTTCCTATTGAGGCATACTGGTAACCTGCAGTTCATGATCTGATAGTGCTTACAAATATGGTCCAGCCCAGTCTGATCCATCTAGTTATATCGCTTTTGTAATCCGGATCTGCAGCTACTACCTGTTGTACTGTACAGACAATTTTAATCATATAAATGGGGTGCATGTGAAAGCATGATAAATAAAGCAAGCAAGTGAGCAAATCACATTTTGAGGTGCATGCACAAAACAAGCATCACTGCTGCAGGAAGTTGTAGTCGCCAAATCGCTCCTCAGCGAATATTGGTGCAGACAGATTAACTATCCCTGCAATTATGACAAATATTTCATCGAGTACGCCCACCATTTCCCATGCCACAGGACCTTTCAGCACTTTAAAAACTTTCATTCTTTGAATGGCTCGTTCAACATGGACACGTGCTCTGGCAATGTTGATGGTTTTCTTGGCATCGTCTGCTGAGAACTGTGCCTGGTGGCGCAAAAAAGGAGGCTGCACAACCCCCAGTCCTAGCCGTTCACACATGTCATCTACATTGAATCCTTTGTCAATCATGACGTCATCCTCAAAGCTGTTGAGTTTATTTAGAACGGCAGATTTTTCCACGCAGGCTCTGTCTGAGGCTCTACCACCGAAGCCATCGCTGACAAATGTAATCATGCCAGCTGGCGAAACACCTATGAGCACTTTAGCCGTGTGGCATCCCTTATAGTGGGAATATGTCAGAATTCTGCATGAAGAGCAGTGACACTTTTCAATTTGAATTTCTGTGCAGTCCAACACCACACGTACATCCTTGTAAGCCTCAAAGCAACGTGGCAAGTTTTCCTCAAAATTTCAGCCTTTGTGGGCCATGGGATAGCAGCCTCAAGGACTGCTGCAAGACTGCGCACAGTTGAGTAAAAAAGTCTGTGGATAGTTGTCTTACTCACTCGAGACAATGTGGCAAGACATGTAAATGACAGACAGGTCTTCAGGCGAACTAGGACAAGAACAACACGTTCAAACAGAGTCATCTCAGTAACCGTTGTGTCTACAAGAGCTACCTCATTTGATACAGCGAGAAGACTACTCATCGTTGCCACACCTGTAAATGCCTGCACAGCAGAATCTGTAACCAGCAATTCCACTAGCTTTGTCTTTTTAGTGAAGGAATCCGTGTTGACCTGTACACTCTTGTCATTTTGGGCATCCCCCACTGAAAGTGCTAGGAGAGCCTCAATTGCAACCCTCTCTGCAGATGTTGACCCCGTTGTGATGTCAACACCAGAGAAGCCTCCACCTGACTGCACCTGCTGTGTGTCCTCAGGCATCTGTGTGAAAAAAAAAATAAGCATTTGAATCAGACTCTGAAAGAAATTCATCACATATGTTACTCAGAACTTGAATTAAGGGACTAATACGGCGTCATGTTCATAATAATAACTGAAAAATACTAACAACAGATGGCGTTTTCTCGTTTTCATGTAGGCAGCTGGAGTGAAAGCTCACCTGAACATCCTCTTCATGACCATTTTCTATTTCTTGCAGCTTCAGTGGTGATGCATGAAGCTTCATACTGGGGCTGTATTTGGGGGAATCCTCTGAAAACACAAATACACACATCTGCTTTGAACCAGGAATTGTGTTTATTGCAATATCAGTGGCACTACCAGCACAGAGGCCAATATTTTGGCCACTGCTATTATCTCTGTAGCTTATTGATGTTCATAATTGCTTACGTCAAGTGAGATCTGCATTCTTATACTGTGGCTCAAAGCAAAATGACATACAAACAAAATACCCTCCATCTAGTTAGTAGCAACTGCACTGAAATATAGTTGGCAAAAGAACTGCTACCCAAGAGAACGACGGGCTTGTAATCAATACTTACTCCGACTATCTCTGACAGCAGCTCGTGCAGAACGGGCTGCTGATGCTTGAGTTCTCGAGATATCAAGGCGGTAATGGCTCCTCAATGGTAGACACTGTGAAGGGATGGCTGTCTTCTTCAGTCTTTTCCGAACAGGTGTCCATACCTTTGGGTCTGAGTTGCAAAATCCGAGTTACACATTTGGTGAAGACATTCTTCAAATGTGATACTATCCACATGAGTCAGTAGTCTGCAACTTGTCAAACAGCTTCACATAATTTATTCGGTTACGTTACACAAAACTTGTCAAAAACTGTCGACTACCAAAATAACATAAGCTTTCTGTTGCGCCGAAATGCGTGAGGGAACTCTGAATTTCCTCAAAGCCGAGAAAAGTGACGAAAGTGATACAGGAATTATTCTCATGGCACACTGAGCAACTGATCAGCTGCAAGTTTCAAATAAAAGCCAGGCGTTCTACACAGCATCCGAACTCGAACAATCAACTTGCCACTTGAGTACTATAAAGTGTAGGGCAATTACAAGCCGTGAAAGAAAACCAAATCGATAAATTGCCCTGAAGTAATAAGGAGCTAATCGGAGGCAACTGCCGGGAAAATTTCACCCTGGTGAGTCGGCTGCCGCCAGAATTGCCTACTGTGCCATTTGTTTCAAGGAATAAGCAGAAATAGTTTCCGCACATAAACGTTGCACGCTTGCCGGCATGCCGTGTGTGACAAACCGTACGTGCACCACTCGCAAAAAAATCGAATCTCGCAAGCAGACATATTCGCATTGGACAGAAGACATTAACAAAAAAGTATATTACCTGTACGGCTCCAGAAGAAATCGTCGTCGACGAAATGCCCGCTGCAGACTTTCATTTCCCGCGTCACAGCCTTTCCGATCCGGAGTTTTACTACCCATTCCTTCTTCAATCGTTCGCCACTTGGAAATGAGTGCAGACTAATCTGATTACTAACAGCTCTATTTGTGCACTGTGGCACACTGCACATCCGCTTGCTTCCAGACTTTCTGCCCATCCCAAGCGAAGCACAAACAGCGTGGTTAAAATGCACACGGTGCCGCGAGCTGCCGCGAACTGCTGCCCGCTGTCGGCAGCCACTACCACTCGACCGTTTCGCTCGTCGGCCGCGCGATGGCGGTAGCGTCTACGGAACTTGCGAATAGCGCTACTAGCATGACACGCGCAAGTAATTCTTTCCGAAACGCCTCGTTTACTCCCTCTGCACCAGCTTTCGTTTCAAAGCGCTCCGACTTGGCTCGAAACAGCAAAGCTCTCTCCAGTGCAACACACAGCCCTACTCTAAACTACAATCACGTGTGCTAGAGCAGTCTGGCGAATTGAGGGGAAAACATCAGGCACTCACCGCGCCGAGGTAGCTGACGCCGGTCGATCCCGCAGCTGCCATCCACTGTTGGGTCTGGGGCATCCCACCGCTGCCACCACTGTTGGGACTGGGAGTCCGAGCCAGGAAACGGTCGAGGCGACGGTGAGTAAAAGGACGTTTATGTACAGTATGTACTAGGGCTTTTACATGATGCAAGGGTCAAGAGCACCACGGGCAGGCACACAGAAGAAGGGCGGCCCCGGCGGCGAGCGTAGCTCCGGCGTGATGGCTCTTCTGCTGCCCATCTGCTGGTCGGGTTCAGCGCGGCTCCGCTTTTAAAGCCGCTGGTAACGGTTACGGCAGCCAGCCGTTCAAATCCTCCAATCACTGGCCACCGTTCAAATTAGACCAATGGTCGAGAGCCGGCGGGCGTCGGAGGAGTTCGCACCGACGGAGAGGAGGAGAGGAGGAAGGGTCCGTGTCGGCGCCGCGGCGCCCGGATGAGTCACGCTGCATGTCGCGACTTGTCCGAGAAAGTCTGGGCCTGCTTTGAGCGCCGGCGGGCGCGCAGCGCTGGTTTAGACAGGCCCGCCAGCGAAATGTGGGCTCCGGCACTACAGGCCGCTGCTCATCGCTTTGGCCCATATCTAAATGCGATAAACTGGTGGAAACTTGTGCCGCTGCCTTTCTTCAGCATTGCAGTTCAACCACCCGCACCACAACTCGCCGGAATATTCCAAAACGCGTTCAAAAACGCTCAAGCGTGGCATACCCAATGCACACGGTACCGGCTTTTGCCTACACAACGGCAGATCACACGCACATCTTGTGGGACTGCATCAGAAATCTAAAGGAAGCAAGATCAGGGGCGCGATTACGAGTCGCTCGAAATCGTCTCAATCGGCAAGCGTCTCAAAAAGTGTCTCATTTGCCCCGTTCCTATTGGTCGGTCCTGACCAGCGGCCATATTGTTTTTTTGCGTCACCGGCCGACGTCATAAAACGGGCAGAAGTGTTGACGTTGCTTACCTAATTATGCGAGCCGATTGAGACGATTTTTTGCGACAGGAACGAGTGGTCTCAAACCGCTTGAGACAGAAAATGGCGGTTGTTTACATGGCCGGTGGCCGCGCGAGCAACGGTGTAAGAGGGTGCATGAAGACGGTTTTGACGTGCCGGACGAGTTGTTTCGACGGTTTGACATAGGAAGGAGCACAATGGCTGTGCGACGAACTCGCCGTTGAACTTGGAGGTGTGCAGGTGAGTGCGCGGTCAGTGGAGCGGCAAGTCTCTGCGCGCCTTCGCCGCCGGTGGGTTTCAAGACACCGTCGGAAAGGAAGTAAACGTCGGCGTAGCCCAACCGACTGTGAGAAAGTGTTTGCGGTGAGTTGCGGAGACCACTGTCAAAGTTAAGTCGCAGAAGGTGCGCGCTTTCCGGCGAGACCCCCAAGACAAGGCGGCGGCGAAGGAGGACTTCCTTCGCATAAACATTCGCCACCACAGTATCCCCGGCGGCGTCATCCGAGCATCATCGGAACGGAACGGCAACAACACCAACACGAATGTCAAGTGCTTAACCCGAAGCGGGCGGCATGAGTTGGTTACGAGGCGTCGTGAGTGATTGTTGGTGCAGTGACCGGGCGCGTGCCGGCTCTTAATTCCCGCAGTGAGATTGCAAGCTCCCAGCAGCTGCACCGGTCTGTTCCCGTGTGTCGGCAGTTGCTGCAGTGTGATTATTCATGGTCGCCTGGTATTTTCTGAACAAAAATAAATAGAACCACGCATCGCCCTTTGAGAACATTTGCCGTCGATAGCAGGCTAGGTGAGTTCACACTGGCGAGTCGCGGAGGTCGCGCGACAGGCTTAAATCGATTTATTACGCTCCATCCCCGCTTTACATGTACTTCGGAAACCGTAACTAATTGACCGAAATCGGTCGCCTAGAATACTAGCGCGACGTTTGCAACTCGCCAGTGTGAACTTGCCTTGAAGCTGCCTTCGCCGGTTTTCGAGCCAAGCGCTCCTTGCAAATTGATCTAGGCAGGCTCGTAGCAATCACTGCCTTTAAACAGATTTTTCCGCGCACTTCAGACGTCTGCGCAGTACTTTGATTCTACGTAATGTGTAAAAAAAGAGGACAGCCGTCGAATCAGCTGATTTTTTTTCTGGCTGCCATGTTTACGATGGGTGAATATGTGGGTGGAGGGCTAAGGCTGAATGTAGCTGCATCCTTTGAATCAGGCGGCAGCTCACGCCAACTAGCCGACGATCGATCGATCGATCGATCGATAGCAATGGATGGATGGATGGATGGATGGATGGATGGATGGATGGATGGATGGATGGATGGATGGATGGATGGATGGATGGATGGATGGGTGGGTGGGTGGGTGGGTGGGTGGGTGGGTGGGTGGATGGATGGATGGATGGATGGATGGATGGATGGATGGATGGATGGATGGATGGATGGATGGATGGATGGATGGATGGATGGGTGGGTGGGTGGGTGGGTGGGTGGGTGGGTGGATGGATGGATGGATGGATGGATGGATGGATGGATGGATGGATGGATGGGTGGGTGGGTGGGTGGGTGGGTGGGTGGGTGGGTGGGTGGGTGGATGGATGGATGGATGGATGGATGGATGGATGGATGGATGGATGGATGGATGGATGGATGGGAGCGCCCCCTTTGAAACGGGGTGGTGGCAATTGCCACCATGCTCAGCTTTTCTTTATTTATTATTTTTTTTGTTTACTGTGTTGGCAATTCTCATTAAGATTCTCCATCACCTTTGCCTACGGTTTCCTACTATTCTAACCTTATGCCACATCTCTGGGTGCACTGACGCTTTTCCAGCATCAGTGCACCCTCGCGGCAACAAAAGTGACTGAAGAGCAAACTTAATTGCAGAACTGAGGACGCTTCTTGTTTTGCTTAATGTTGTTAGGTTTGAAACATAGTTTGTTGGGAAAATAAAACATTGTTCATTTTGCTAACGGCTTGTTTACAGCAAAACGTTTGCATACGGTCCCCTATTGCGCAACTAAATGCTTCCTGGGTGGAGCCCTGCTACTAGCCGCTAAAGTCCCTAGCTAGGGACTTCACTGGCCACCGCTGATTGGTTGTCTTCGCGTTCGCATCTCGCGGTGTCGTCATTTCGACGTCAGAGTCTCAAAATGGAGACGAAAACTCGTAATCGCGCCCCAGGAACAATCCCGCCGCGGCTGGAGGCAGCCGCGAAGAGCAACGACCATGACCAACAGCTATGGACCGTGCAGCAGGTCCTCGGGGCGCTCGAAAGGCAGGGACCCAGCGAGCCGGCAACGGCGAGCAGAGACCCGCGCCGAGTAACGGCAGCCTCGTAGACGACGTAGGCCCTCGTCGGGGCGCGCGAGCGCCCAACTGCAGGCACAAATAAAGTTTTCTCCAATCCAATCCAATCCTACACAACGATAGTTACTGCTGACTCCAGCGCCGCCGCATCTCCGTGACGTCACGGCAAGACGCTTTACAGCGCCGTATCATGGGGGCTGCCATCTTTGATCACGTGATCACGCCGCCATTATTCGCCTCCTGACCGCTCGGCGCGCGCCTCGTCGCAACGGCTCCTGCGTCTGATGTTTCGGTTCTGACAGGCAGTGTGTCGCCTGATACGGTTGTAAAGGAGTGGGAAGACGACACTGTGATTGGTCCGAAGCTTCGAAGGACATGTGAAAACCCCAATTTGATCACTTCAGGCGTGAAAACGGGACCGGGCTTCATGTAGCGAAGAGCCGCTGAGCTCTGCGCCTGTTCGAGGAAACGGGTGGATCGCCTGAATGCCGCTGAAGGCTTTGCTTATTATTTTGTACTGTTATTATCTAAAACAGCAAGGTTTAATAACCCTGCGGCTGCGCAGGTCGTTATCGTATTGTGTACATGCATGCAGACACTGCTCTAAAACGCTCACATGCACATCGTACTCATTTGTTTACAACCTGTTAAAGGTGCTTAGGAAGCCTACAATATTTTCTGTTGGTTTGCTAAACAAAGGAAGGCGACAAAAATAAATAAACAAACACATGTTACCCAATCATTTAAGCAGTACCATGCATCAAGCAGCCTTCACAAGATTGCATGCAATCGTTTACAAGGATTCCGCGATATAATTGTTATAACGCGCGCATGGCAGAGCGTTCACTACAAGAAGTTCACAATTATGTCAGCCTCACATAGTATAAAATTGTGGTACGCTCCATGCTCGATATGCGGACATGAAATTGCTCGAGGTCTTGTTGGTTGTAAGTAATCAGCCGGAGTCACTTTTAACGTCTGTCTCGCATGGAAGTGACAACCGCGCAGTACAGCAGCCGTAACGCAAATGCTTTATTCCGATTGTGGTCCACGAAAACCGCCTTACTTGGAGCGAAGTTCAACAGTAGCACCAAGACGGTGTGTAATACACGAACTGACGGTAAGCGTTGTCCGCTCGCACGGCTATGCACTGCGCAATATGCAGTAGAGGTATAGGAGCGTAAGTCGTCTTTGTGACGTTTCGGTGGCAGGTCAGCTTGTTCATGCGGCGATGTTGCGCACTTACCCTCGCAGATTTTCGAAGATCGAGACCTTTCTATCTATAGACCAGAATTTGGAGCCTTTCCCGGGCGCGGCCATTTTGCACCGACTGGCGCGCCGCGGTGCGGGCGTTTCTTTGGGGACTGCGGGGCTGCGGCAGTTCCGCGGCCGCGCGTGCATATAACCGCGCTTCGGGCGCTAAAAAAAAAATTGTCGAGCATACTTCCGCTGCGTGGCTGTGATGCAGGAAGTATTTACGTTATCACAGCGATAACATTGACGCGTTTTAATGACATTTAGTTTGACATTCAGGCTAATTGTGCCGGCGCTTAGAACGCGCTCGTGCTTATATCGAATTCCGTCTTGGTGCTCCGCTGCAAAGAAACGTTTTGTTCAATATCAAGCATTAGGTGTGCGGCTAGCATGCAATTCAAATTCCCATGCACTCTTCTTCCTTCCTGCCGGCTGGCCATAAAGCCACCCCCCCTTCCACAAACAGGGCTTTCTTGTCGCCGCGCCAGTTTATCAACAAATTACCGCTGTGAGCTCAACTGAGTCGCAGCGCCAACAGAAAACAAATTTTGTCATGGTTTATGCAACCTGGTGCATAAAAACGTACTTTCGCTTAATTTATCGAAGCTTGAATAGATATGAGCTGCTAATCCAGCTTTCACTAATTCTGAGGTCCGAAGTCGCGTTATTTTATTCAGGAGCTCTCGCCGCGTGTGAGAGCGTTGCGTAGCCGTTTGGCTAAGTGTGGAAATGTAATGAAATCGCGCATATTTTTCTATGAATAAGGTAGATACCGCACCGCTGCGGTGGCTCAGTGGTTACGGCTCTCGGCTCCGGCCCAAAAGACGCGGGTTCGATCCCGGTCACGACGGCCGAATTTCGATGGAGGCGAAATTCTAGAGGCCCGTGTACTGTGCGATGTCAGTGCACGTTAAAGAACCCCAGGTGGTCGAAATTTCCGGAGTCCTTCACTACGGCGTCCCTCATAGCCTGAGTCGCTTTGGGACGTAAAACCTTAATAAACCAAACCAAACTAAGGTAGATACCAACAGCAGAAAGATACTATTAGATAAACCTTAACCCCCCAGATACCTCTGACATGCGTGCGGAAAAAGCAGCTGAAGTCGGTAGCGGTCGTGCTTACAATCCTGTGCATGAAACCCTAGTAGCACGCTTTGTTGCCTCAGTGTGGCCACAACGTTACCTTCTAACATTGCCTTTTACGTGGCTAGCGTCCTCTTTTTGCCACGTTAACGCAACATACATAAGACAACGTTGAGACAATATTGCTCCAATGTTACATCAACTTTCAGTCAATGTTAAAGCAACTTCTGGAGACAATATTAATGCAACATTGCTACAACGTTTTCTTAATGTTGATACAACTTTTTATTCGCACACATGCAACATTCCCACGACAATGTTACTACAATATTGCTGCAATGCTGTCATAATGTTTCAGAAACATTCAGACAGCATTCTAAATTACTGAAATATCTCAGCGACCAATAATGGCTGCTGCTCAATAAAGTGATCTCTTGAAAGACTAAACTGTGTACAATGGCATCATCATACCAGAATGGTTAAAGCAGCTTAAGGTCACAAGAATGAGCAATTGAGCATTACTCCTTGCTACACAGTAATGCGGTGCTTGCTATAGAATACAAATACAAGACTGCACTGCACAACACATTGTTTTTCCATACTTTCCAGACCGCTTACTCTAAATAAATCCTTAAATGTTACATTCATTAGCTCTCTACCAGTGCTCCTATCGTTTAGATGCAACAAGATTCCATGACATGGTTATTCTGACAATTAGACTGATTTATTTAAATAGACAGAAATATAATTTCGAAAAAGGAAGCAGACTTATAATACACTCAACATTCACACAAACACATTGGCATAGCTTGAAAAATGCAACACGTGGGCTTACATTTTCACGGATATGATTTATTTATTTACTCCATAAAGAAACTTGCAACAAATCTAAAAAAAAACAGCTGAGAAGGGTTGTTTTGTAGGCCAGTTGGTCATACATATTTCAAGAAATGCTTCGGCGCGGGATACAAAGACAAAACGTAGAATAACACCACAGAGCGCCAACTAACAACTGATTTTATTGGAACCCGCATCAACGAATATATGCTTTGCGCTCATCAATGACAAAAGAAAAAAGATAACATGCAGTGAAGACAGCATTAGGCAAAAAATGATCAGCACCCATGGCACGTGTGGCACACGCGTACATCGTCATGCCCCAAATCTAATCATTCTGATAGGAATTCTAATTCTCTCTTGAGAAGCGTCACTGATGGATTGCTCACGCATGTGTTTGTCCCCTAACGAAGGATGACTGCTGCTTCAAAAATTTCTCTTTGAAGCTTGTCTTGTCTCTGTGGTGTTATTCTACGTTTTGTCCTTGTCTGCCGCGCCGAAGCATTTCTTGAAATAAAAAAAACAGTACACATGTGAGCTACTCGGGAACAAGAACCAGAGCTAATGTTTTAAACAGTTACTAGGCACATTACCATAGCATGAAAACGTGCACACACCTCTCAACGGGCATGTTATAAATACAAAACACTTGAGTAAACTATTTACACAACAACAGCACACCTTGAAAACATGCACCACCTGGACTTTGTATTTCCCAAATATAACACATTCATTTTGTGCGCAAAATTGCAACAAATAAACAAAGTAGCAGTTCAACCTAGTTGGCCATTCAGAAACAAGGAGCAGAGGTATTATGAACAGCAGAGTTAGTTGTTAAGCTGGTTAACATCACTGATTTAAGTGCATAGTTTTCCAGCCCTACGGAACACACACACACAGATACATGAGCCACCGCGGTGGTTCAGTGGTTATGGTGCTCGGCTGCTGGCCTGTTAAGACACGGGTTCTATCCTGGCCGCGGTGGTTGCATTTCGATGGAGGCAAAATGCTAGAGGCCCGTAAATGCAATCTGCATGCAAGAGATCTAAAGAATGAGGACAGGTTCCAAACTTGTCAAGCACTGCAGTGATTGTACAGAGATTTTCAAGTGCGAAGATCCTTAGCAGAAGCAGACCACAAACCACATGTGAAGCAACAGAGACGCATCATATTAAAAAAGCTGGTTCACAATGTGCGAGCAATACTTCAATTGTATCATATAATGCAGATATGATGTTTCTTTCATAGTTTTTATGATAAAGGTGTGATAAGTTTGTTTTTTTCCTGCTGGGCTGGTCTGAGGGCATTTAAGCAGTGTCTGTGCCGTTAAATAACCAGTTGTCAGTGAGCGCTGTGTTTTATCCTTCTTCCCAACTTCAGTAAAATGGCAAGTTGGTACATACTTGAAGAAAACAGCGCAGCAACAAGCACAAGAGAGAACATGGGACAGGTGCTGACCAGCAACTGAAGGTTTATTGAAAAGGAACACTTAAAATATACTCACTTTACAACCAAGAGCGCACATGAGCTGCACGAAGAACACCGATAAGCTATCAACTTCAGTCATGGTGGTCAAGATTCAACAGTTCACAGTCATGAACGACTGTCCGTCCTTGTTCATGATTGTGAACTATTGTATCCTGACCACCATGACTGAAGTTGACAGGTTATCAGTGTTATTCGCGCAGTTCATGCACACTCTTGGTTGTGAAGAGAGTATATTTTATGCGTTCCTTTTCAATAAACCTTCAGTTCATAGTCAGCACCTGTCTCATCTTCTCTCTTGTCCCTGTTGCTGCGCTGTTTTCTTCAGGTATCCTTCTTCCCTTCTTTGGTCATGCACCGTTGCACTGGAAAACTACAAATTTAAAGTACTGTCAACATTTGCCTGAACAATTTAGCACGTCTAAAATATGCTTGTCTTCTGGTAGCCTCCAGCTGCTCACGATGATGGTCTCTTCTAATTCATGATGTCACAAGCAAAGCTGCATCCCTGCAAAAAAAAAGAAACAGAAATTTCCTAATATAAGCATACACGTCTAATAACAAATCTTCTACACTCCTCAAGGAACACAGACATTGGACAGCTCTGTTTAAAGAACTTATGTCCAGTCACTTGGCTCAAACCAAAATAGCGAAAAAAAATGCCCTTCCCTGGCACCGCGAGCATATTTTAACAGCCTGAGCAACAAACTGTTCTGAAAGTGGCTAAAAAATGCATTCATTACATAAAAGACATCGACTATTCATGCCACCTAAAATTCCTCCAAAGCAAGCAAATAATTTACAAACAAAAATTCCCATTCCCGCACCTCACAGCAATGGCCAGTGCTGCTGTCTCGCTTGAATCTTGCCTTACAAGCGGACATACTCATGTCATCCATGGGGACGACCATTCAATTGCTTAAAACCACAAGGGCGTTTGTAGATGAAGGCGTAGCCGGCTGGAGGTGGTTGCACATCACTCCCTTTGTCTTCCCTCAATTGTGCCATGGCAGGTGGCCAACAAAGTAAACCGAGCGAAGAGGGCAGGCCCAGCCTATAGTCTTTTTCAGTCTCACTGCTGTGCACAATTTGAAAGGCAAAGTTGCTAACGGCCGATTCTTCCTAGGCTACATAAGCTAGATCACACACTGATGATGGGTGCAGGGGTCAAGTGGAGGCAGCTAGCACATGAAAGAACTAATTTGGGGAATATAGGAGAGGCTGTCGCCCTGCAGTGGGTATAGTCTGGCTGACGATGATGAAGGATGATTGAATACCAATGAATATTTCACTTTTCTTACCCTTGGCGCAAATCGCTGCACAGTCCCAATAATGTTGGTTATAAGGGTATACATCTGATTGGGAATGAGAGGGCAAAGACTAGTATAATGCAGCAGCGTCAGTTTCGAGTGAAAGAATAAATTCTGGTTCCTTGCTTAAAATGCCGCTGGATTTATGCTATCTTCCAGTAGAATGCATGAGAACTGGTGTAATGCCCTCGCACAAAGTGCAGACGTTAAGGAACATGCACATGTTCTTCCAGAGAACGAAACATTCCAAAGTAGTGGTAATGACCATCGGTCATCACTGCTGGATCAGTATGCCTCTGCGTCTTTAGTAATTTTCTAGCATCCGTGGGTAACTCTGGGTGGTATGGCTTCAGCACTTTAAGCAGGGAATGCAGGTGAGAAGCAGGCTATTAATTACCCACACGCGCAAGTCGTGCTCTAGACATTGAGTAGCGGCACCAGACTCAAATGTCATCCTATCTTCATAAACCACCAACTCCTTACTGTCAGAAATCCGCGACAACTCCTATGTTGCCCTTTCTATGTCATAGATGCTGCTAGCGGTGCTAAAATCCGACAAGTGAGAACTGCGGCTTTCAACTGCGTCCTCGCCTGGCGCTGATAAAGAGGATAAAATAATATTATGCGATCAAAAGGCATCTTGATACTGTTCTGCTCATGTTGCGTACAATCTGCTGCCATGACCATTATCAAGCCTAACAACAGCAAAACAGTTTTCTAGTTCGTCGTGAACAGCCTCTGCTGTTCTTCGGCGTCGTTGCTGAATGGACACTTGGCTTAGCGAACACTTCATTCTCTTCATGATACAACGAATGTAACACTTTATCAAACTATCACGAAGAACCAACACAAGTCACAGCACAACAATGGAAGTCTAGAAATCACTCACCATTGAGGTCATCCTCTGGGCAAGCCTTTGTTGTTTCAGCTGAATTCCAGTGAAACCACAACGAAACACAGCAGCGCGGGCACGGCGACCGCAAGAAAAACTGTACTAGAAGAACAAAAAACGTGAATATCTTGCCACGACTGCCGCTGACACGCAACGCATGTTCTCCGGTGAGCGCGCATCGCAGGATTGGCTCTCGGCGCGGCCGCGGTTTGGATTTGGATTTGTGATAGTGATCTCCATGGCCATTAGACTGCGGGGCGTCAGTGAAACCAGAACTAAATTTCTTCGGCAGTTTTAATTTTGTCTGCATGTTTAATTGAAAAACAAAGTACTTCCAGCTCATTAAAATATTTTAGATAAAAATACATCTTTCTACATTAGTGTCACAGAGTGCAAGTACACTTGGACTGCTCAACATTTGCATACACACCACATGCAAACTTGCCCTCGAAGTAAAAATTAATAAATAAATAAATTAATACTGTCATGTTGAGTAGAAGTGATCTGGTACCGGCTTTTCTATTTGGGCTTCAGAAATAGCCCGAGAGGGCAGACAATTAACCTATAGCATGAATGTTATATCAATGCCATCGTATGTGGTTCAACATTTATTCATCATTTGACAATATTGCTGCAATGTGAAAAGACCACTTTAGGGCAACGTTATCAGCATGTTGCTTGTTAACATTGCAGCAACATTATCTAATGTTGAAGAATGTTAGCGCAACATAGTACAACATTGGCAATGTTGTTGCAACGTTGCAGTAACATACTGTGCTACAAGGGAATGTGTTTAATGGGAACAAGAGCAAGCTCAGCGCAAGGATGCCGAACACGTACTGGTGATCGAAAACACGCGCTCCGTCGGGACAACCTTCAGTCTGCAGCTCGCCTATCCAGTTACTACTCCACTGAGTCAAATCAATAGATCTACATTCTGATGCATAAAATTATCATAGATGATATCGCACGTAAAAGGTGACAACAAACGACACGACAGAGCAGAAATCTGCTTAGAAGTGCCGGTTTCCAGTCCGTACACTGCCTTGTCGACTACCCTCGGATGTCACGTTAACGAGTAACTGCGCGCAAGATAACCGCAGTACTGTCTGGAAGAATGAAAATGTGAGTAGTGACGCACAGTACACACCCTCATAGGTTATCTGATGGAGCACAGCAACGGCAGAAGCGAACACGTAAACATGCGTTCTACGCGCGGCGCCGGCGCGGCCCGCAGTCCCTCGGGCCGCGCGCGCCGACAGATGGCGACTGGTGTCGAAAGTAGGAGCGCGCCCACAGCCTGCGTGCGAGGGTAAAAAAACCTGGTCTATATTCGCTGTCTTGCGCTGGCGAACATGTGTGTTGCGTTTGCCTGTTCGGAATGGGTGGATGCCCAACGGGCGCGAACAGGGGCAGTACGTCCTTGTGCAGTTTTTTTCCGTGAAGCTCGCAAACGATCGCATCCCGCCCCTTTCACTGTTTGTCGCAATTCTTGCAATCCACAACAGAGTATGTATTTTCTCTTTTCACATTTCCACTGCTGCGTCGAGGCATACGCCGGCGACTTACAAAGCAAGTAATGACGCCGTGTTCCGAGCGCACCTGTGGCGCCATCTGGTATCAAAAGAAAGAACTGCGCGCTGTAAACGGTCTATAAGAGATGGATGGATGGATCCATCTCTTATAGACCGAGAGATGCGCGGCGAACAGAGCCATCTGTTGGCAAACAGAAAAACCAAAATGACACGTGCCTGCACGCTAGCGGTGTTTCAGTGCTACGTCTCGCGTTTCACGTCCGCTATGTAGCTGCCCCCCGCTCCTGCGCCTGTCCGCGTGTTGCCGGCTGCTCTTGCAACGCTCTTGAAGCGTTTCCTCTGGGCTGATGAAGCGGTCATTTCGCTGCCATTTTCCCGCTGTCTCCAGTAACGATGCCATCGGCGCCGCTGCCCCTTTGTTGTGTTCACCGTCCAGCGTGTTGCTGCGCGTACTGAACGTGGTTGGCGTGAGACCGGAGAAGAAGTAGCGCATTCCCCCCTCTCCATCGCGTAAGAACGAATTTCTTTCGAATGTCAAGTAAGCCAGCGCTTTGAATTCATATAACCGCGTGTCGTGTTATCTTTCGTGTCATGTTGGTTGTTGCGATCTTTTGTTTCATGTTTGCTGCCTTGTGACACTTACTGCGTTGTCTTCTTAGCTGCTTCCTTCACTGACGACAGAGTGCCATTTAATCACGTTCGATTCGCCTTGCTTATCCCCAGGAAGCACGGAACCTTAAAATAATGTTATAAATTTGATATGTGTTTTGAAGTAGCATTATTTGTTCCTTTCGAACGCTACATTATGCTTTAAGATTAACAAGTAGCGTGATGTTTTTTACTACAAACCCTAGTTACCATTCCAAGTAGACAATATTCAAATGATGACTTTTAAATGTCATTATGATCATTGTTTAAGATCACCAAATAATGTTTATGTTCTACCATGAATATCCGTTGAATGTTCAAAATGGGCTTTTTCTGAGTATATTCTTCTAAAAGTTATATTGTAACCGTGACTATAAAAGTGCTTTACAAGAATCACTGCTTCTCAAAATTTTTCCTGCTTTTTTTTTACGGTCGAGGTATTTTCTAATTAGCTGCATGTCACACCTAAGTCTATTAAATTGTGCCTGCCATATACTGCATGCACGCCACTGTTATTTTGTTTTGTTAGAAAGCTTTGCTTCCTACCCATTCCCTACTGTTGCTCACGAGACGCCCACCAGTAATGGCTACATAATCTTGACCCCATGGTATCCGTTCGGAGGTGCGCGCATTAGTTGCCTGTTGTGCTGTATTGCGGAGGCCACATTTCACTTATCATTGCGGAAACTAAAAGAGCTTTTTTCGTGGCCAGTATTTCTGCCCTGTGTAAAAGAGGGCAAGGACGGATAGGGCTCGTTGGTAATCCGCCGAGCTTAAATGAAACCAAAAACTCCAGCGTGGAAGGGGAATACAGGTAATGACAGCGTTAAATGAGTATGGAATACGCAGACGCGGGTTCGATCCCGGCCGCGGCGGCCGAATTTCGATGAAGGCGAGATTCTTTAGGGCCGTGTACTGTGCGACGTCAGTGCACGTTAAAGAACCCCAGGTGGTCGAAATTTCCGGAGCCCTTCACTACGGCGTCTCTCATACCCTGAGTCGCTTTGGGACGTTAAACCTTAATAAACCAAACCAAACCAGTATGGAATACGCTCTGTACATGTGCTCTCATACCCGGACATTTTGGGCAGGGAGATGTAATCATGTCCTCCAAGCTAACAGAGCATGAGTAGGTTGCAGAGAGCGTTATCCTGAAATTACTAAACGATGTGCGCTCGTCGACAATACGGCTTTGCCTAATGTTCTTGTAGTCTCATTCTGTTTTCTCTTTAAATGTTCAGCAGATTGCAATTCCCAAAAAGACAGATGCGCAATATCCTTTGTGACACTATATAGTGAGAAATATAAAGGGTCTGGGGCGCTTCTCGTTGCAGAAAGGCTACGACATGGAGTCGGCGTGTAGCAATCACGGAGGCATCGAAAGGAAAATCCGTTGTCTGGATTCTGGGCGGATTGGGGCCAGGATAAATAAGCTACTGGCTACGTTAAAGCACAGTGGGTTGAACCTGAAGGGACCTTGTGGCCGTACAAGCTGCTGCTTAGCGAGGCACTTGCCCGTCCTGAACAAAACCTTGTACGAGGCGGCGATGCAGCTCACAGAACACTCCCCAGGAGCCCTGACGTTAAGCGCCATCCGAAGCGTTGACGTGGACGTCCCGCGTTCCGACAACTCCATAATGGAAGCTGCCATCCTGATCTTCTGGCTGCTGACACACCACCACTGCATCAGGCGCCTTGTCCTGCGAGCCAGTGCAAGTCCCGTATCGTGCTTTCCAGCTTTGCTCAGGGAGGCACTAGTGGCTAACAAGGGCCTCGTGGAGGTTCTAGCCGACCCATTCGATTTTAGCGAAACCTCGCGGCAAGTTTGCGAGTGCCGTGTTCTGGCTAATGCTTTAGGAAAAATATCGCTTGGACTCGTGTGTTTGGATGTCACACCTCTCATAATAGACCAGAATTTCGCGGAAGCCATCGCCAGTGCAATTTGCGGGGGTAACTTGCGCCGCCTGGTGCTCTGGAGTGAAATGTCGGTCACAGTCGCGAAGAAACTATTCTCGGCTTCAACCGCTTCTACGAACTTGAGCTCGTTAGAGATCGCTGGCTATAAAGAGTTCTCGGAGTCGAATGCGGTAGTCCTCGCTGCCGCGCTGAAGCGCAACAAGACACTTCGGAAACTCTCGATAGTGCCTGTGGAAGAGGTTGCCGTTGGTATCATCCTCGCTTCCCTGGAACACAACGGCACTCTGAAGGAGCTGTGCCTTGCTTCTTTTAGTTGGCTCCCGCTATCCCTCTCGACAGTGTGGGACGGCCTTCAAGCACTGCGGGCCAACAGAGGTCTCAGCTGTCTCAAGATTACCAACACGAGATTCAAGAACAGCTTCGCTATGGTAATCGCAGACATTCTTCGGGAAAACAACACGCTACAGGAGCTCAACCTCTCCAGCAACCGGATCGGCAATACCGGAGGTCGTGCACTGGCTAATGCCTTCATTCAAAACTCATCACTGATGCGTTTCGACATCTCCGATAACCGAATGACTGGCGAAGCACTGGTGCAGAACTTCGTCGATTGCCTGGCTGTAAACAGCAGTCTTGAGTCTGTACGCCTCGGCAGAGTTCACGTTTCTGAACAATGGCAGCCCGCATGGCCTCCGGCAGGGAATGTACATGCTCGTCTCCATGTGACGTGGAACACATATGGACTCGAAGGCTGCGCCCAGCGTCTGCGAGAAGACGACGAGTTCTCTCGACTGTGTGTTGGGTGGACAGCTGACGCCGGTTCCTCTGCAATCGTGGAGTGGTTCTCCGCGGCTCGGACGATGTGTGACTCGCTGACAGAACTCACCATCCTGTGCCCTAGGCGCGTTGAGTCGGTGAGCTCTGCTGCTGCGGTTGTGTCCTTTTTGGAGGCTACAAATTCTTTGAAGAAGCTCTTCGTAATTCCGACACTCCGCTCGGACACCTTCGTCACTGCCGTCCTCAGCGGCCTCGCCCGCAACAAAAGTGTCTGCGACGTGGAGATCCACCAAGACCTCTCCAGCACCCCTGACGTCAAGGCTCTTCAGGCTATTTTTCGTGCGAACCGAACCCTGCACTGCCTCAAGTTCGCAGCATACTGTCTGGGCAGCAAGTCTGTCGGTTTGCTGACGCGTGCTCTAGAGGACAATTTTGTGTTTTTGACATTAGAATTCAAACTCTTCACTCTGCGGGACGATATGCGACCTCTCCAAAGCGTCCTGAACCGGAATCGGTCTTTTCTGAATCGCGCCGTGGAGTACGTGCTGGGCACGGCAGTGGATTCTCGGTCAGTGGGAGCTCTTGAACTACTCTCCGCGTGTGACTCGCTCATCGATGCAGTGTCCGATGCCTCAGGCAAAACGCGCGAAGAGAGCAAGCTCCTGGTGCTTGAAGCAGTCCGCCGACAAAACTCCTCTTCCGAAGTGTTCAACTCAGTGCCCACGTGAAAACGTGTGGCAAGGAAATTGCAATTTCAAAAACAATGAACAGCTTAGACGACTGTGCTGTGTGAGTGGCATCGTTTTCCTAAAAAGCCAGCAATGGATTGTTCATGATTTAGAGCACAAATCAGGTGGCGACAAAAAAAAACGTAAGTGGTATGTTTTCTCCTCTCATCCGTCTTTTTTTTATTTTATGACCTTCTGCTGCCGTCACGAATAAAGAATTTAATTGTAATTTTTTACAGTGGATATTGGAGAAACCGTTCCCCATTTTCCGACGGTGGTATACTTTTCTGGAGTTTAATGTTGAGTGGCTTTCTTAATATTGTCGCGCGCTTTGTGTCGACAACAAAGCAGAGGGGATGAGTAGCGCACAGGTAGAAGAAGCTACTCGACCTCGCCTTACTGAGCTCTCTCTCCGCATTACAGAACGTTTTAAATAAACGCTTCAGTACGTGTTGAGTACGTAGCAGTTGTGGTGGAGGTGCTGGGAAGATCACCACAGAAGCATCTCGACTTCGCTGTAGCCGTCGACGTGCCGGACTGGAAGTGTTGCCCGTAAAAATGAACCAAAAAGGCTACGCACGACAGCCAAGTTCGGCAACGCCCACATGGGAGCAATACCGTTAACCGCCGACCTTTTCTGGACTGGCAAGGGAAGACATGGATGAGTGGCTCATCCATTGCCAGCGGGTGAGCAAATGCAACCTCTGAGATGCCACCATTAAGCTGGCCAGTTCTGATTGCTTTTAGGGTGGTGCCGCGTTGGCATGGTTCGAGAACCACAAAGCGTTTTTAGCAAACATAGCAAGGACAGCGTGAGGCTACACAGATCGAAGGACCAGCATGGAGATGTAGTAAAGCCAGCCTGGCTAGCGGAACAATGTGTTAAGCGCCAGCGCCAACAAGAAGCATCATTTCGAAAAGATTTCATCATAAAAGCATTCCGACTACATCATCAGATGCTTACGCAGGCTGGCAGCATCAAATTGTGTGATCGTCCGTCCAATTTTCTGCTCAGTCTTCCTACCCTACTGTACACGTTTTTTAACAGCTTGTGGGAGTAGACGCGTACGTCCAACGTAATTCGGGCTGAGGAGCTCGTAATAAACATTATGACGCAGGAGTGCCTCTTTTGCTTTGCTTTTGCTAAGCATAGCTTCTTTCTCCTTGTAGCTGTAGTCCTCCGAACTCAAGACCGCAAATCCACCTTCCTTTTATCAGACAGCAAAAGCTTTATGCCTGCAGCGTTTAGTGAAGCCACTGTCCCCGGAACGTCAATGCGTGGTCCACACGTGTAACGGAAGGGCAGTGATTCCACGCCTTCCAGAATGCATCGGTCAGCTTCGGGCTTCGTCCTCGCCTTTGAGGCAGTGCATCGCATCAGGGCGAGCATTTCTGTCTTATCAACCTTTGGTTGGGTGCAGAATTTCGGCCCTCGCTCGAGGTTGTTCAGGACATCCGAGGGCAGTGTGATGCCTCCTATCTGGCGAACCTCTTGGCGGGCGGGCGGTGCCGCACGTTTTCTTGGCAGCGAATGGAGCGAAAGGAACCTTTGCCAGGTGAACTCGGTAATGCGGTCGGCGATTTGAAGTTGTTGGTGCAACCTACGGCGGTGTCCTGCCGGCTGGCAGACTTGGTCGCAGGCGATGAACAGACTTTCTTGGAAAAGCCGTACCTGTCGCCAAGCCTCCCACCGCAGGATGCGGCACAGGCGCAGCCCATGTCCGCGTGAAGGTTGGAACGGGCCTACGAGAAGGGCCACAGCAGGGGGAAGGAAGTCATTCTTGATGGCAAACATGAGGAGCCGAGCACGGCATGAGGCCGACACAAGCATCGCGGTACACAGAAAAGGATTGCGGAGAGCATAAAGAACGATAGAAGCGAAAGGGCCCGATGTAGAGAGAGAGAAATACTTTATTATGGCAAGTGTGTTAGACCCCCCTTGAGTCCCTGGACCACCGCACGGTCCCACTCTACGTCGGAAAGAAATGAAACTCAGAAGAGCGGAGAGTTGGGCTTGTTGGTTCAAGATCATTGTGTTGGTTTACGATCTTTTTGTTGGTTTGAGATCAGCAAAAAACGCTGTGTACGGAATTCCGCTTTCGTGTGGCAGTTCCTAGGTAGGGCAAACTGGATGATGTATTAATGACAGTTTGCGCGAGCACGCTAATTCTCAAATACTCAAAATGCCACTGCGGAATCCAACTTAGTCATTCACCGCCCAAAATGCAAATGCTCTCCCCTGCTTGACAAAATCCGCATCATCAAGAAATATTTCAGCCAGCAGGCTCGAGAAATCTGGGCAGCTTTTATCGCCAATAAAAAAGATCACACTTGTGTCAGTGCACCGTCTATCAAATACTTTCAAAAGAAACCGCTTTTGGGCACAAATCCTAATACTGGCCAGCTACCTCCCCGATGTGCCTTAGTTAACCCCTGTTGGTGGTGTTCCTGTTTGCTGTTTGTTTTCACCAGTTCATCCCCCTTTTTCTGTTGCCGTTTGATCGCCCCTTTTCTTCCTTTCGAAAAGAGCACTTGCCTTTCAACTCGCCACTTTCACTACATCCTTGACACACGCCCGCAGCAGTTGAAAAAAAAAAATGTTGCCCTTGTTATTGTTTTTCCGTGTTTGTTTTCATCCGGTTCCCCTTTGTTACCCCCGTTCACCTTATTGCCGGTTCGTCTCTGGTTAAGTTTCTCTTGTCGTGAGCTGAGCCCGTGCCTTTTCCCTCGCCATCTTTTCGAGCAGCAAGTTGGATCTGTTTATCTTGATTGCGGGGTTGCGGTGTGTATGTATGTCTGCATTTCTGAAATAAACGCCAATTGCTAGTCAGCGCCTGTGTTGTGTTCTCGCTCCGTCCTATGCTAGCGATGTTACCAATATGATTGTAAACCGACAAGCCCAACTTTCCACTCTTCGGAGTCTATATGAACATTATGCTAACGCTGTGTTCGATGATGTTATTTTAATGATCAAGCAGTTACTGGAGAACAAATACAAATTATTATTTACTAAGCACTTCAGATCATAACCAAAAACATCTTCAAGCGTTGTGGCTCGGAAATTCTCCCACTTTTCGTGCAGTAATGATGTTTTTTCAACACGACGTCGAATTTCCAGTTAAATATATGTGAGGATTCCTGCTATAGATCGCATGCGCAGCCCAAAAAAATTAATGAGAAAACTGTGCGTTACCTATCCGCCACTATTACTTACGGCACCGTTAACGGCTGGCTATATAAGTTTGAGGTGATGTTCTCCGTTTGAGGGTACGCTTGGGAGGTGCATGTACGAATATTGGTGCATTTTAGTGCGTGTCGCCCTTGCTGCCCCATTCTCCTTGCAAAGTGTTGATTGCAGCCTTTGGCACAGACAGGCCTGGTCTTGCACGATGTTATGCCTCAGCTCCCTGCCAGCCTAGGTGGATTGGAACGTCGACTCTCTCGTCCGGCGTAGCTACGGCAACGGCAAGTCTCCTCTGGAAGTAGACAGCGCACCTTTGGCAGTGCACTCTGTATACATGCCGAGAATAGCTCTCAAGGCCTGCCGTGATGGACATTGAAGAGAGTACCCGGGTGCCATCTGGTCCAAAAAACTACTGAAGACACTTAGGGAATTATAAAATGTGCCCTCTGACATAGACAGCGCTGTAGACTGCGTTGATTTGAAGGAAAGGAAAGGCGCCTTACCAACTCTGTGGTTTAATGGACACCTCAATAGCACTTAAAGCTAATTCCGGCGTTGCGTGCAGCACTCAGGCTTTTGCCTTTCACTACTTTAGTAGCTAAAGTAGCTCGTAATTTGCTTTCGCAACCTTCCGGGCTTAACGAAGCTAAGCCTCTGCCAATTTTTTTCTTCTATTCCTGTAAAGTTTAAGGCGACTCACTCGTTCCAGCACAGCTCCTGATTGCAGCATCTCCATGCGATTACATCTACACGTAAAGACGTTCATGCACCAGGGACAAAGGCATGGTAAAAGCAAAGGCAACAGCCAGCGAAGGGAGCACCTCCTCTGACCGTTGTATAGCCCGTTGAGGCTCCATTTAGCCCGCAAAATCACAGATATCATACCTACAGCCGCACGGGCACCCAACGCCGATGACGTGATGTCGGTGACGTGACAAACTTCAGTATTTTGATCACATACGCCCGTCTCGCATTTCAATATGGCAGCAGAAGAATAAAAGAACAGCTCTAAAAGATGTGGAACAATCAGCAAGCCTGTGAGATACCCTGAAAGCTCAGGGTAGCGCAGAGTGAGAACACATCAGCTACAGATCGCGGAATCTAAAAATTATTTCAAAGGCAGAGCACAAGCAAGCCCGGGAAGAAGGTTTAAAATTTTTATAGTGCGCAAAAAAAAAACTATTCGAACATGTCAATACAAGGAGTAAAAGGTGAAATATATACTGCGTGGCAGCTGGTCAAATGATGTATTAGATCTGGACAGTTTCCACGCGACTCAAATCAAGCAGGTATAACGTAGGCAAAAACTTTCAACATTCAGTACGACGATGCGAGGAAAATAGAGCGAGCGCCAAATCAGACACATGAGAAGTAGGCAAAAAATTCGTCGTATCGGTTAAATACGCAAATACCGGCCTTGTTCTGGAACGATTAGCTTTTTCCGTAAATGAACTTTATGGGACTCCAAACCGCACAACCGTAATCTAAGTCCGTGCGAATCAGAGTTTTCTAGGTAACTTGGGTATCCAGGGGATAACAAGCAAAGTGCAGTGCTAAACCGAGTCTCTGGGGGCTTTGTTAGAATGCCTTCGATGTGTCTATACATTGATATATTTGGCGTGATTTCTATTTCAAAACTCTTTATAAGAGACAGTCTGAGAATGAATGTGGGAACAAATTAGATGTGCGCCTCAAGATTTTCATGAAAGCAGTTTTGGATAAATTAATGATCATTTCTCATTTAGCGCCATATGTAGACATATGCAGAAATTTGGAAAATAATCGTTAAGAAAGGCATGAATCTCAGATCTCAGGACGTCTCCAATGAACAGCGGCGTTCTCTGCCCACTGAGGCACGTTTCGCTTCTCACGTAACACTTAGAGTAGGCGATGTATTGCTACTTATCGGCCCAGTTGAGAGCACACTGCAACTCAGCAATCATGCGCGCGCTACACATTGTACATTAGCTGCAGGCCGCAAAGTACAGTACAGGGCAGTTTTCAAATCAATTCAAAAGCAGCAATAAAGAACTCCATGAGCGGAAACAAACTAGAGGGAGCGTTACGCAACACTTTGTAAAATACTTCCCCTTTTTCCACCTAGTGCTGGCACTTAATGCATACAGCAACACTCAGACAGTGCGAGGTGCTTACAGCTGTTGTGCGCCAAAACTAAATTTCAATGACGCAAGAACGGCAAAGAGTCCACGTTAGGCGACACCCAAAATCCAAGCAAGTTGTTGTATGAGTTCGTTTCGGGTATTCTCGGCTTCGATAAGCGTAAACATGGGAAGATCACAACCTCAGTGTCAACAGCCTTGCAGCAGCGTTTGTCATTATTCTGATACATAAAGTTTCAGTCTCCAAGCTGTTTCCAAAACAGCTTCCCGATGATTAAATAGAACAATAAACAACATAAACAGACTAAAAAATTACAGGCATCTTGATGTAACCATTAGAGGAATTCGCTAACTAAGGTAAGTGCGGCCCCACATACATGGAATTGGCACTTTTGTTACTGAACGTCAAAAACACGAACAATAATAAAAGTCACAAACGGCTACGCGAGGTCCTTTCAATGGAAGCACGAAAATCTAATGCAAGTTTTGGCGGCGGTGGGTGAAGGCTATTCCACTTTGAGTCGGTTTTTCCAGGTCAAGCATTATTCTTTGTAGAAGTGACGTTGCAGGCGTGCCTCTTGGCCATATGTTTCGAGCTCTCGCATTGGAATGTCCTAGAGAACGTTCCAGCATGCATTAAAGGAACGTTAACATAGCTTCTGCTTGCCTGGTCAGAGTTTGCAGGACAGCGGTAGAACGCCTCGTGAATGTAAAATTACTGGCTGTGCGACAAGCTCCAAAAGCTTGCCGTCGCTTCAACCTTGAACCAGAGCGGCTCGGAGAAGGACTTGAGCACCGACGAAAAGCCCAGCGAAGCCGCAACTATGTCTACCTCGCTGAAGGTAGAGAGTCCACTCGTGCCACCGGCAAGGTAGTGCTCTCGGAAGCAGCCGACGAGTTGTTGAATACGAAGGCGAGCTTGGTCCGACCACAGCCCCGTCTCGCTGAGGAGAAAGCGCCAGATGGATTCCGCCAGGGACCAGGGGATGATGGGCGTGTTGAAGACGTCTGTGTGGCCGACGTCGTTCCGTATGAACGCATAGACGACCGGACAAATCTGGATGTTTGTACCCTTGTGGAGTGAAAGGTAATGCCGGCCTCTTCCACTGGTTTCCTCCGCACTGCCCGCTAACGGCAGGCCCCAGCGCGCCAGGCTGAGCCGCGCCTCGAACTCGTAGGCACGACCTTCGAGAATCCTCTCGAGGAAGCTCTGCGTCAGACTCGTCTCCCTGATTGCCGGACGAGCGCTTTCCCACGGCATGACCAGGGCCATGCCGGCAAAGAAGGTGTGCAAATATTTTTTGTCCACGCCGCTGAAGAATGAGCTGACAATGCGGTCGGTCTGTATGGCCTCAATGATGGAATTCACAACTCCGGTCACCTGGAGCTTCTTGTCGGGCGTAATAAACTCGTCCGTGTACATTATGTCGCGAATGCCCGGCATCAGCTCGATTTGGCGCGTGCAGAAGATTAGCCTGTTTGACTGAGTGTGCACGGCGGGCCAAGCGAGCTCGACTAGACCGTTGTAGACGCTGCATGCTAGCAGGTAGGAGGCTCCAGCGTCACTAACGCTTTTTTCTTGGGAGGTGAGGGCATCAAAGAGGGCGTGGATTTGATCTGTGCCGCTCACGCTGACTTCCGTCACGTTCTTCAAGCCGACCGATGTGACCTCTAAAGCTTTCCTGATGTCCCACTTCTGCAAGAGCGCGGAGAGGTTAAGGCCAGTGTAGTGCTCAACATTGACGCCTGCCGGGTCAGGAGCTTGCTATGAACTCGCAAAAGTAGTGACCTCGGCAACTTTTACATACCTCCCAGCAAAATTATTGAGCTTCTCAAGAGAGTCGTTACGGCAGTGTTTAAACCGGTGGTGGTGGTGAAAACATTTATTCAGAACAGGAGGTGTTTGGATCGGCCCGTAAGGGACCGATCCTTACAAACACTAGGTGGAGGTCCCTAGTTTGGGATCCCAGTGGCGGTAGCCGCCGCCCGGGCGCGCCCGACTAAGGCTTGTTGGGCCTGTAAGTCGTGGCAGCCGAGCAGGGTCGCCTCCCAGTCCTCCCGGGTTGGGTTGGGGATAGGGGGAATGGCCGGGTTGGAGGGGCAGGCCCACACCATGTGATAGGTGTCCCAAGACACCGCACCACAGTGGGGGCAGTTGCCGCTAAAGGAGGGGTCAAAATGTTTTAGTGCTGCCGGGCACAGCAATGTATTGGTGAAGAGGCGGATAAGAAGCCGCTCATCCGCCTTCTTGAGGCCTTTACATGGGCTAGGGTAAAGGCGATGGCTATCTTGAAAGTAGGTTGCGATATTTTTGAACGTATAAACCGGATTAAAATCGGGTTCCTGATCAGGTGGGGAGGAGAAAACAGCCCGGTGAGAGAGCGCGCGGGCGGCTGCGTCTGCTGCCTCGTTTCCTGCCAACCCCTGATGAGCAGGGGCCCATATGAGGTGACGGTGTGCGGGGTCCGTATCTTGTATGCAATTTTGGTATATTCGATATGCTAGGAAGGGAGTGCTGCCTTGTTCGACGTTCCGACAGGCCCCTCGCGAGTCGGTAATTATGTATTTTTGAATTGGAATGTGAGGCCGCGAGAGCAATCGCGACCTCTTCTGCTTGTGTTGCACTGCGGGCTCTGAAAGTGAGGCCGTTAACTGTGTTGCTGTTGTGAACTACCGCGGCCGTGTACCATCCCCCATGGTGAGAGCCGGAGGCGTCCACGTAGTATACACCTGTTTTGTTGCCATAATATCGGGCTAGCGCTTCCGCTCGTGCCAGGCGCCGACCATTATGGTCTTCATGTGACATGTTTGCTGGAAGAGGCCGCACGTGGAGGGCACGTCTCCACAGTTCCGGGATGCGAAACCTGTCTTCCATTGGAGGGGTGTGTTGTATATGGAGTCGAGCAAGAAGGCGGCGACCCGACTCCGTTAGCGACAAACGCGTGTACTGGTTTGTAAGGTGCGCCTCCCGGAGCTCCCGGAAAGTATTCACCACCCCAAGGGCCATAAGCCGGCTGTTTGAAGTAGTGATGGGGAGGTCAAGGGCACGTTTAACAATTTTGCGAAGGATGACCTCAAGGGCATCCTCCTCTTGTTTCCGTAGGTGGAGATAAGGAGTCGAATAGAGAATTCGACTAGTTACGAAGGCGTTTGCCAGCCGCAAGGCATCCTTACTTCGTAACCCTCCGCGTTTGTTGGAAACCCGGCGGACCATGCGGCCCACCTCGTCCCCCACCTTACGGAGTTTGGCCAATGTAGTGTCTGGCCGCCTGTGTTTGTGGATGTAGAGTCCGAGTACCCGTATCTCATCACTTTCGCGTATGGGACCACTCTCGAGAGAAAGAGATATTTTAGTTGTGCACTTCTGTTAGGGGCGGAGGTGCACAAATTCCGATTTTTGAGGGGAACATTGAAGACCGCAGCGGCGGGCGTAGCGGTCTACTATCGTCGCCGCTGTTTGCAGGCTGGTTTCAATACCCCTGTGCTGCCCTGCGTGGCCCACAGAGTGATGTCATCGGCGTACAGGGCGTGCTGCACGCCGGCGACACCACTCAGCTGGGCCGGCAGATGCATCATGGCCAGATTGAAGAGCAGCGGGGAAAGTACCGCGCCTTGAGGGGTTCCCCGCGTGCCGAGTAGGTAAGGACCATGGTCTCTATCTTGAATTCGAATGTAGGATTGACGATCCATTAAAAATTGGCTTATGTATCGGAATGTGTTGAGGCCACAGTCGGTGTGACTTAGGTTAGTGAGTATGATCTCATGTGTTACATTATCAAATGCCCCTTTAAGATCCAAGGCGAGTACGACCCGGTCATTATGGGGGCATTCGAAGGGGTCAAGGACTTCCCGATTGAGTTGCAGGAGGACATCCTGTGCGGATCTGTGTGGGCGGAATCCGAACATGGTGCTCGCAAAGACATGTTTGTATTCAAGATATGTAGATAACCGATCCCGCACCATCGTCTCCATTAGTTTGCCCACACATGAGGTGAGAGAGATGGGGCGGAGGTTATCTGTGTCAATTGGTTTGCCAGCTTTAGGAATAAAAGTGACCAAAGCCGTTTTCCATTCGATTGTCAGGGGGGTGTCCCCGCGCCAAATCGCATTGACGTATTCCAGGAGGGACTGGTATGCCAAGTCGGGCAGGTTCGTCAAAAGCTTGACGGTGACCTTATCCCGTCCTGGCGCAGTGCCCCGTTTCATTTTGGCGAGAGCCGCCCGCAGATCATGGAGCTGGAAAGGTTGATCCAGCTCCGTGTTCTCTCTGCCTGCATAAGAGTACGCAGATCCACGGGGGTCTTGGGCTGTACACAGATACTGGTCCCGAAGTTTCTGTGCCAGTTGAGTCGTGTTGCCAGGAAAAGCGTGCATGGCTCGCTGCAAATGTTTTTGTGTTTCGGTTCGTGTTTGGGTTGGGTCGATTAGGGCTCGAAAGAGACGCCACGTGTTTCGGCTGGACATTTGTCGCGCGGCCGTGTTGCATCTATCTACCCAGTTGGAGTCGGCGAGTTGGGCCGCGTACTCTGCCGCTTTCTGGGTAAGCTCGGCAATTCGAGCTTTAAGCTTTCTATTGTGTTTCTGGCGTCGCCAACGGCGGACGAGGCTGCGACGGGCTTCCCAGAGGTGTAGAAGGTGGTTATCCACATCCGTGACCGCCTCTGAGAGCTGGATGTGTGTTTCATGCGAGGAAAGGTGTGCCAGCAGCTGTTGGGACCATGCTGTGTAGCCTTGCGCGGAAATGGGTGTATTATCAAGTGAGTTAAAATTTTGCCTGAATTTCGTCCAATCTGGGATACGGGCTTGTGTTCCAGGACGCTTGAGAGGGCGTGTGCGTAGTGTAGTGTTAATGATGCAGTGGTCGCTGCCGAGGGTCTCCTCGGTGTTGAGCCAGTCTGCGTGTTGTATGTTGCGAGTGAAGGTTAAGTCCGGGCACGTATCCCGTGTCACGGAGTTTCCTAGCCGTGTTGGGTGGACGGGGTCCGTGTGGAGGGTGAGGCCCAACGTGGACGCAAGCTCCGCCAGCCTACGTCCGCGCGACTCCTCCTTGCGATACCCCCACAGCTGACTGGGAGCATTAAAGTCGCCCACAATCAGCAGGGGATCGCGGCCCGCTACTCCTAGCGCGCGGCTAAAGAGGTCCGCAAAAGTCACTCGCTTGAGTTTGGGAGCGCAGTACACGTTGAGTATATGCAACGGCGGGTCCCTGCGGCGGAGTGGTAGGATAGTCACCATTACATAGGAATACTGGAGCTTGAGGTCGAGATCCACTAGGTTGGCTGTGTAGTCTTTGTGAACGAGAAGACAAGACGCGGGGTCCTGTTGGAACGTCGTGAAATTTGAAATTTTGGCGCCCAGGCCTGGCTCTTGGAGGGCAACCACGGCTGGTAAGGACCCGAAACTTTCAAGGTAGAGGCGGAAATTGGCCCGCTTAGTGCGGTCCTTAAAGCCTCTACAGTTCCACTGTGTTATTGAAGTTGACATGGCCGAATTGGAGATGGCGGAACTCCTTTGATTAAGGTGTCTCGCCATGATTTAAAATTCTTGGGGGGGAGGAGGAGGGATTGGCTGCCTCAGAGCCAGCTACTTGCGCCATCAAGGGGGTGATGATGGAAGGAGCGGGGCAGCTGTCCTCATTGTCCGAATCAATAATCAGACGGTTGAATTTTGAAGGACGGGATACGTCCCTAATGGGCCCCGTCCGACGGAGGAGGCGGGGGTTGTCCAAGATGTGTTTTGATACTACCGCGGGGACGGCAGATTTGACCTTGGTCAAGATTTGGTCCATGGCGGTCTCGATCATAGATCGTAATTTAGAGGTTAAGCGCTCCTCCATCGCGGAGATGGCTGTCACGAGGGCAGGCGAGATCTCCGCGTCGCTCTCCATTGCGTCCGAGTTCTGCGGGCTCGGAGCGGCGGACGCCAATTTTGATTCTAAATTTTGAATTTTGTTGAGCAAAAGCTCATTCTGTGCCCGGAGCACGTCGATCTGTTTTTTGTATTCCGCGTCGAGTGCGGAGACGGTAACTGGGGAGGCGGGGGAATGGGAGGAGGAGGAGGCGATCTCAGCCCAGCTGCTCACCTGTTGTTTGCCGTGTTGAGACGCTGATGCCCGGGCGCCGGCAGCGCCATTTGTCTTGAGCGCAGGGAAGTGGCCAGCGTCCCTGCCGCTGGGCGGTGGCGGTGGGGGCGTAGTCTTGTTCCCGGGCGGTGACTTCACCGAGGATGATGATGATGACGTTTTGTTGTCGATGCCGTCAGCCCCACGCGGCGTTCCGCCACCGGCACCTGAATTGGGATGACTGGGCTGCCGGCCAGGTCGCTGTTTTCCAGGGAACTCGGAGCGCCTAGCCTTGCGGCCGGGCACCTTGAGCTGCATGAATTTACCCGTGCAGTCCCGGGAGTTGGTGGCGTGGGCTTGCCCACAGACTGCACAGGACGGAGTGCACTCATGCGGTGTCTTCACCCCGTCGACGGTCGACACCGCACTGCCACAAAGGCCACACTTTTGATCCGGGCAGGGGCATGTGTCCGCTCGGTGTCCCACGGTACCGCACCGCACGCAGGCCGGGATCGTTTTCTTATAGGCACGCACAAGGGTGACTTCTGAGTTGTAATGAACGTATCGCGGCACCACTTTGCCCACAAAGGTGAGCGCCGCGACGTCTGATTTTCCAAGCTTGCGGATATCGGCAAGCTCTCCAGCACGCCACTGGATCTTGTTTTGCAGAGACTCACTGGTCTCGTGCTTGGCCACGGTGATGACGCCGCGGCACACGTCACCAGTGAGCTTCAACTGGCCGTACATAGAGAGCTGGCCTTTCGGTGTTGTTAGTTCGAAGTCCCGCAATAGCTTGTCTGCGACGTGCGGCTCTCGGGTGCCTGCCACGATCAGGTTTTGCTCCCATGTGGGGAGCAGGCTGAGCGATGCTGCGGCCTTGGCGCCCAGGTAGGCCGCGAACGCTGCTCCCAGCTCACCATGTTGAAAGACATCCTTCAGAGCGACGGTCACCCGGGGCTTCAGGATGATAACGATGTCTTCGGGATGAAGCCGCGGAAGCCGCTTTGGCTTCCAAGCAGGTCCCTGGGGCCCATAGAGTTTCTTACTATTACCTGGAGGGAAAGCTGGCAAGCCGTCTATGGGAGTTTGCATGGAGACCCCACTTGACCACCTCAGCCACCATGGGCGCTCAAAGCATCATGGGGCGGTGAGCTACTTGTTGCGGAACTGTAACTTTTGGCCAAAAAATAATAAAAAAATAAAGCTGTTTGATAGCTACAAACGTCCTAGCATTCAATATCTTGTCTAATGATTGCAACAAACGAGCAGAAAAGCATTTAAGTGCAAAGTTTGCCTAAAATAAGACATGACTAGCTTTCCTATTGGCCAAGTGATGAACACTAAAAAAACTAATATTTCGTAATTAACAGGCGCACTTTTAAAAGTAAATATGTTTTCAAAAAAAATGTTGTTGTTTAGATACTTTAAGAGGTTTTTTAATGGCATTTCGGAAGAGTAAAACCTTTTATTGGCGTCGTGTGTCGTCGCGTCTTCACTACTATGGCTTTTGCACACTGCGTTCGCGCGAAAGTCGTCTGCGCACACACGAACTACGTTTTCGGAATGAAACGCCTTAGTACTGCCACTCTGTGTTCCCGAAAAACTACGACTGTGCCGCAACAAGTAGCTCACCGCCCCATGATGCTTTGAGCGTCCATGTTGGCTGAAGTGCAGCGCCGCCAGCTTTCCCTCTAGGTAGTAGTAAGAAACTCTATGCTGGGGCCCACCGTGAAGCGCTGCAGCGCGCGCAGCAGCGCTGTGCCGTGTTGAGCGGCCTGGCGACGTGGCGTCCGCTTTCTTGGAGTTAGCGTTCCGCTTGCGGGAGCGGCGTTCCACTAGCTTGAATAACTTCAAGTTCTCGATGGGCGCAGAGTCCGGGCTATCAGGCGCTGGATTTGCTGGAACCTCGGACCAGGCCATGGCGTCCGGGTCGTAGCCACGTTGTAAGCTTGGCGTAGCCATCTTGCCGCGGGTGGGCGACTCACTCACGGCCGGGCGCCGGCGTAGACGTTAGGCCTAGCGCCGCCGCCACGATACCCAAGTGAATATCGGCCCTAAATGGCCTAAATTTTGCCCCACCTGTGTGCGAGAGGTATGCACAGGTAGCTGTCGTCTTCGGGAAGCCAGACGCGGCTGTGTTGACGGGGTTGCGGTCGAAGACCCGTGGCTCCAGCCAAAACTTGGCGGAACCGATGCACTGACGTCCTCTCGCTCCGCGCGCTCACAGCGCCCCCCTTTAAACCGGTGATCATTCAAGTCAAGGAGTGGCTTCAGGGAAATTGGAATAGCGCTATGTCCTTTTAAGGTGACCGCCACGAGGGACGGAATACTGTACTTGAGATTGCTGAGGAGGAGATAGGCAAGCACATTCGTGGTTCCACCATCCCGCAGGTATACTCCGCACGTGCTGACAAGAAATGCGGCTAGCTTTCCGACCACGGCGTTTTGGTCCGCACCCGAATGCAGACATGAATCGAACATGGACCTCAAGAAGCCGCTCACCTTGCTTCGAGACCCGCGAGGCGTCATAACGGAGCTGGGCTTCATGCCTCGGTTCGAGCTGAGGGGCGACGGTAAGGTATTGGATAGGTTTCCCATCTTACGCCAAGCATTATTTGAGCACACGAACTCAAAGAAGCTGTCGCAAGGCTCCAGCGTCGCGTTCACGTATCTCACGAGTTCCGTGACTTCGCCGGGACAGCAGAAGTGTGATCCACCACCGTCGCCCGGCGAGTTTCGTGTGGCCACGGTCGTCTTCAACACCAGTACTGCGGCGAACGCCAAAACGACGAGGACAGCGAAGCAAGCCATCAACGGCGCCGCACCACAGCCGCGGTCAACTCGGCGGAAGACAGCGTCGGGGGGAGCCAAGATGGCGACTGGTTCTGCAGGTGCCGTGGCAACTGAGTCTTCATCATCCAAAGCCGACCGTATGGGAGACGTCTTCGTTCCGGGCGCTCGCAAGCCCTTGAACGCAGCGGCTGCATTTAGTACTGCGGGCGAGGTCTCTTGGTGCTGGTCCAGATGCAGCTCGGCATCGCTCGGCGTCAAGGCGATCACCATTGCCGAATGGGCCTCGGCCAGGACTCCTTTCTCTGCAGCTTCAAAAGGCTCCGTGCCAACTGTCTCGTGGTCCTGGGGAGATTTATCCGATGAGGAAGACGGCGACGATGGGTCCGAAGGCGTGGACGGCGAAGACACCGCAGGAGACGTCGGGTGTCGGAGACCGGAACCAGACGGCAGATTCGTTTGCTCGTGCCTTTCCATGCGGTTAAATTCAGCGCCGCACCTTCGGTACCTTTTGGAGCCAGCCGAATTCTGGCTGCAACACAGCGCAGCAGCAGGACAAGACGTGGCTCGGCGCTCCGACACAAGCTCGCGCGGGAATCCTGGAAGACACGTGGTAGCGTTGGAGAAAAAAGAAGTACTAGTGGATGCTATTTTAAAATTACTCCTTTGTAATAGCCAATTTTTTTTTTCAAAATAACATCCTCGCCTCAATAGCGTTATTAAAAAAAGGGATCTCAGCTTCTTCGTTCTAATACTAGTACGTATTCTAATACCATAGTCCTTCAATATTTTTTTTTTCCCGTCACGAAACTCCGGCCTGAGTTGCATATAGGAACAGCGCGCGCCGCTAGTGGCGCGGCTGTCGGTGGGCAGGTGGGCAGCTAAGGTATTTAAATATTTATACAGAAAGAGCGTTGACTCACAGTGGCGGAAAAGAGCTAGAACACTAACCAGTAAGTATTCCGGTCATGAGGACGGAGAAAGAAAGAGCATTAAACGACAGGTTAAAAACGCGGAAGTTAAAAATTGGATGAATTCAATGGAAAAGAAACATAGTGCAGAATTGTATGGATACTGGAAAAGGCAGATCAGGAAAGAATTTTTCTATGATAACTCTAGAGGCAGTGCCCTACTTTTTGAAGCTATGTCAGGGTGTCTTAGAACGCGCAGCTATGAAAAGAAATTTAACGAAGAAGATCACACATGTGCAGTGTGTGGTAGATCTGTGGAAACAATTGAACACCTCATAATCAAATGTGATGGTATTCATCCGGATGTCAATGCAGGCACAGTCACTCTTCCTGGGGCCCGAGGGTTTAAAAATAACAATGGTCACGTAAATAGATCTGCAGTGGAAGTTAGCAGAAAGCAATTGGAGGATTGGTGGCTGAAAAGCAGAGATGTGGCATAAGGTTAGAATTGTAGGAAACCGTAGGTAAAGATGATGGCGAATCTTAATGAGAATTGCCAACACAGTAAACAAAAAAATAGTAAAGAAAGAAAAGCTGAGCATGGTGGCAATTGCCACCACCCCGTTTCAAAGGGGGCGCTCCTATCCATCCACCCACCCACCCACCCACCCACCCACCCACCCACCCATCCATCCATCCATCCATCCATCCATCCATCCATCCATCCATCCGTCCATCCATCCATCCATCCGTCCACCCGTCCATCCATCCGTCCGTCCGTCCATCCATCCGTCCGTCCGTCCGTCCATCCGTCCGTCCGTCCGTCCTTCCGTCCGTCCGTCCATCCATCCATCCATCCATCCATCCATCCACCCACCCACCCACCCACCCACCCATCCATCCATCCAATCACCCACCCACCCACCCACCCGCCCATCCACCCATCCACCCATCCATCCATCTATCCATCCATCCATCCATCCATCCATCCATGCATCCATGCATGCATGCATGCATGCATGGATGGATGGATGGATGGATGGATGGATGGATGGACCCATCCATCCATCTATCCATCCATCCATCCATCCATCCATCCATCCATGCATCCAGGCATGCATGCATGCATGCATGGATGGATGGATGGATGGATGGATGGATGGATGGATGGATGGATGGATGGATGGATGGATGGATGGATGGATGGATGGATGGATGGATGGATGGAAGGATGGATGGATGGATGGATCATCCTCGAACACTGAGCGTCTCCACTCCAAATGCCAGAGGCCCTGGTTCGACACACTTTGTTTAAAAGTAGTGACGCCGAAACGCGGACACATTTGCTAACATTCTTGGTCACGACGGTATGAGGCATTAAAGGCTTTCGCCTTACTAGGGCCATTTTTTTTTTACCTACACTGGCTACACTGGGGTAGCAAGTGTAGGTAAACAAAAATTGGCGGGGGCTAAGCTTTG
Source organism: Amblyomma mixtum (assembly GCF_055824585.1). NCBI lineage: Eukaryota > Metazoa > Arthropoda > Arachnida > Ixodida > Ixodidae > Amblyomma > Amblyomma mixtum. The sequence goes on along the minus strand of NC_143012.1, from coordinate 204,909,571 downwards.
GTTAAGCCTGGTATGTTGCGAAAGCAAAAGCGCACCGCCTCCGACTGAAGTAACGCACTGCGCCGCGTCTACAGGTCACGCGTGGCTAGCGGCCGCCGCTGCGCGACGACTGAAAGCGTCTTCGGTAATTTTTTTATATTTTGTTTTTGATGTTGTTGCGACTGAGAGAAAGACACATAATCTACAGCTGGTATGACGTCACAGCGGCCGTAGCGCCACAGGTGCGCGGCGCGGCGTAACTGCAGCGGGGCTATCCGAAGGAGCGAGTTGGTCACCCATATTTACTCCGCAAAAGGTCCAACGTAACTGCGGTCGGGTCACGCGAAGGCTTGAAAGTGCTAGTATTGCTTTCGCAATAAAAATGGACCTACTATTAGCTGCCACAGCGCCTGCGTCCCATTCCGCCCTTAGACTCACGGCTGTAGAGACGCTCGCTTGGTCGCGTCTTTGCCCCATCCCTCATCCCAGCTCTTCTGGCTCGGAGATAACCAGCCGCTGCTGCGATTCAGGGAAATAATAACGCATTATAGCGACAACCACCGTCTTTTCCCGGCCCCTGCAAAGGGGCTGAGTAAGACGGAGGAGCGAACTTTAAGGCGCCTGCAGACAGGTACTCTACTCTGTCCTGCAATCATAAAACATTGCGATCCTAACATGGACGGGCGATGCCCGCACTGTGGGCAGACCTGTGATATCTTCCACATGGTGTGGGCATGTACTCAAAATCCCCACCTCCCCTCTTCCCCTACCCCTTCCAGAGAGGCATGGGAGACTGCCCTCCTCAACTGCTCCTCGCTTGAGTCTTAAAGGGCTCTGGTGAAACGGGCGAGAGACGGGACCTTGTCATGCGGTGTCCTGGACTAGGGACGCCGACCGTGCAGCGGGGCCACTCTGTGCCTCTCCGGAGTGCGAGACGAGCACCCTAACCACTCCGCTATGCCTTATATGGGTACTGTAAAAAATGGTACTGCAACTTTAAATAAACCCTAACAACATCCATGCGATTTCAGTCCTGAAGTACGCTTAGGTTTTTTTTCTAAACCCTGCTCCAAGCTAGCTGGGACACCCTGTATATAGCGGTAGGTTATATTCTGCGCATTTCCTTACGCAACATGTATCAAAATGCAGTGTCTTGAGCGGTTAGTATTCGATGCCAAGCACTCGAAAGCAGCGACTGCCGAAGGACAAGCGCGGAAGGAACACACACGCGTGAAACTGGCAAATGCTTGGCGCTCTACATTCAACATCTTTTTTTCTCAAATTTCGCGGCCTTTGCATCGGAATTCGTCACTGACACCATGGGCGGAAGGTCAATGCCAAATGCCTTGAAAATTTAAGCCTGAATATACAAGCGAAAAGCGTCAGTTATGCTTGGTTTGAGGTCATGGCTGTCGCAGTTCGCGCACAGTGCACTGGGAGCACCACGCTAACGGTGGAGGCTTTCGGCCGTCCACCCACTGCGGAGGCGGAGGAGACGGAAATCGGCGCGGTTAAAATTCAGGCGGCACATTGACTCCCTAAAGTGCTGAAAGTCGAAAGCGTTTCCTGACGCTCTATTTGTTTTTTTTTTCATAGATTATTTCTTTCATTTTTATCTTTTCTAATTGTTTATTTATTTCTTTTTGTTTTTGTTTCATTTTTATTTTGTTTTTGTTTTCATTTTTTCTTCGTTTTATTGCGTTTTTTCTTCACATTACATTTTTCCCTTTTCATTTCTTATTTCTCTTTCTTTTTAATGCTTTTCAATGTTTTTTCTTGTTTTGATTTTTCATTCATTTTATTTCATTTATGAAAAACATGCATTCACTAGATGCGCCTTTATTCATGCTCAAACCTTGAGCATTCGTGGCGGAGTATTAGCGTCTCTGCTTCAAATGTCAAAGGCCGCAGCCGTCGCGGTGGCGGCGATGGCTGCGGCCACCTGCGCCGAACGTGACGTCACTCGGTTTCGCGCATGCGCAGAACTCGCCATTCAGTTACGCGAAGCTCGCTTCCGACCCTGGTAGTGAAGCTTTTCGCTTCAAAAAAAAAACAGTTATCGTGTGAGAAGCGCATGGGGAGGCTCTTCAATGCTTTGTTCATAAAAATTGGCAGGGGTTTTGTAGTTTAACCGAGTAGATCTGCGAAAGCAGGTGTTCATTCTTCAATTGGAGAGGACATTTAAACTCCGCCTTAGGGGTGTGGCATGATATCTTTATTGGGTTAATGCCCATGTATGCTGAATTGGCAATTCCTACTTAAGATTCATAGATGGCGGCGAGTCCTTATAAACCACTAGCAGAGCAGTGGCGCAGCGGTTAAGCTATGCGCCACTACACTGGCAGGTGGCTGTTTCTATCCCAGCCACCCGTCGGGAATTTGCGACCAATGTTGCTCTTCCGGAGCAACCTCTCGCGCAGATGGCCCGACGCTCGTGCGAACTTACCCGAGCTTACCCGAGTAGCTAGGCAACCCAGGGGGCAGCAGGGGGGTCCACGGACCACGCGACCAGCGGTTAGACCTGACGTAGTATTTATTGCTTTCGCAATAAAACAATTTTTAATGGTTTTGGCATTTACTCTTTGGTTTTGAGGAAAGGAAAATGGCGCAGTATCTGTCTCGCATATCTCGGTGAACTCCTGAACCGCGCCGTAGAGAAGGGAGGATGGGAGTGAAAGAAGAAAGAGGGAAAGAGGTGCCGTAGTGGAGGTGTCGGGAATAATTTCCACTACCTGGAGATCTTTAACGTGCGCTGACATCGCACAACACATGGGCGCCTTTTGCGTTTCGCCTCCATCGAAACGCAGCCGCCACGGTCGGGTTCGAACCCGGGTGCTTCGGCGCGGAAGGCGAGCGCCTTAACCACTGATCCACCACGGCGGGGTTTTTTATTTTTATTTTTTAATCCGTAGTTACTGTTTTATCATAGACGCGCGAAAGAAAGCGGTCAGCTTTGAGTGGGCCTAGCGGGTCCATTTAGAGCGCATATAGCAACAAATGCTGGAGCTGTAGAGGCACGAGAGGTGCTTTGTTGCGGAAGCAACACTGCGCTAGGTATGAGCGATTTCGCGGAGCCCCGGAGAGCCCCAACTGCGCATGCGCGAGGAGCAATTGACGTCAAAGCAGCGCGGACCCCCCGCCGACTCGTCCGCTGCGCGGGTGACTCAGAGGCGCCGCCGCCCCTGCGATTGCCGCGCCGTTGCTTCCGCAGTTCTACTCGGGATGGCCATTGTTCAAACCACAGCCAATTTTTTGTCATACATTTCAGGGTGGTTGGTGGTGATGGTGCTAATGTACAGGCGGGATTAGCCTTAGAGTGTCGTATCGGAAATTGCTCCGCCTGAGTAACTGATTTAAGGGATGGTGCGCGTCTACCACTCTTTCACAAGGACAGTGTCCTCTAAACACTTCAAGAGCTAGTCTGGCCGGATCTCTAAAAATAGAACTTCGGTTTCAAGAAATTACCATTCGGTGATTTAGTATTGTAATTCTTGTCCACTTTTGGCTGTTTAAATGCTGTTTTATACTTTCAGAAAAAGTACCCATTAACTGAAAGTAGTTGTTCATAAATGATGCATATTTTGCTCAAATGCTGGAACCTGAAGTTATTCTGAAAACTAAGCTTCGTATGAGTCTTCTGGCCCCAAATAGAGCCAACTGTATCGTTTAACCACAATAAAATTCACGCGATAGGTAGTTAATAAGCTTACAAGTTTGTAGCATAGCATCTTATCGCCATAGTTCGCGCGATTTCGCAGATCCTCCTAAATCTCATAAAAGCGAGCGTCTTGGATCTTTCTATTTTGGTTTTAGACGGGATATACCCTCAAGTGGTTTGTTTTTCTTTCTAATTCCCGTTTCGTATTGTTTTCCTACAATATGCTGATAAACTTCGGGCAGTGGCTCTGATTTTCGTTCTCTGAAAAGTGGTTGGTAATGTGTCAGATATGGATCATGCATTATTGCTCGAACGGCCTTTTTTAACACGATGGCGTAGAGGGGCTCGTGCCACAGAAGATCCGGCGTCGCCGTCGGCGTCGTAGACCCTCAGCGAAAAACGCACGAAACCCCCAGAGAAGCAATAGCCTAGGAAGGAGGTGGGCCAACTAGGTCACGTGACCTTGTGGAGTCATCACAACCTACACGCTGAATATTGAGAAAACTTTGCATCGTGGCAGATGCCAGTTAAATTAGTCATTGTTTTGCTCGTGAAGAGCAACCTGGGTAGCGCAAGCCTCACCGGTAGCAGAACCTGCCATCGCAGGGCAGTGACACATTGCTTAAACGCTGCAACATTGCGCCAGGATTGGTGTGAGGGCTCAGAGGTATCTATGAATGTTAGAAAATGACCATTTCTGCATATATGGACATTAACCCATTAAAGGTGCACTGAAGAGGAATCTGAACTTGTCTTTTTGCCGCGGGAACTCGATCTACACGTTCCGAGCATTCTTAGAAACGTCGATTTATTGCCCTGTGCGGCCGATTTCGCTAATTAAATCGAATTAACGTCCGGCTCCCCCCTTTTTTTTTTAATTCTCCCCCGTACGGTGGGCGGAGTCGACCAACGCGTGGAGTGCCTTTCACCCAGTCCCGTAGCGGCTTGCCGCTCTGCCATCGGCGGAGTAATACGTAGTGTGCCGTAGTAGCAAATAGTCCGTGCGTATTTTTATTTCTGCGGGCTTATTTTGCGGCTATATTATCGGCGAATGAAGCTATTTATTCATGGAAACCTAGAAAATAAAATAAAGCGAAAGCAAAGCCCCCACGGAGCTGGCTGAAAGGCACTTCACGTGTTGGTCGACTCCGCCCACCGTTCGGGGAGAATTCAAAAATTAAAGGCGGGAGCCGGACGTTAATTCGATTTCATTGGGGAAATCGGCCACACAGGGCAATAAGTTGCAGTTTCTAAGAACGCTAGGAACGTGTAGATCGAGTTCCCGCGGCAAAAAGACAAGTTCAGAATTATCTATAGTGCACCTTTAAGTTATCGCGTCATATCCTTGGCGTTGAGGTCAAGTCCCCTCTAATTTTTTTTTCCATTATATGCAATTGAATAATGTTTGTTAAAGCGGACATCTCCCACACTAAATAACAATTTCTGATTATTAACCTTTTGCAAAACTCAAAGTCAGCGTTCCTGCAAAACAAAAACCCCTCTACCATGGCGAAGCGGATCGTCCTAGGGGGAGAAGCTTTGTGGAGCATTAAACACTTCTATTCAACGCTTTATGATGTGGAAGGGTGCCGCATTAATGTGACATTAGGCGTCTCCGCGTTGCACCCTATGGTGAAGGAGTTTGCGCTTTGCCGAGAAGCTGTCTTATAGAGTTTTTCAAAGGGTTCATTGATATAGAAAGCTAGTTATAAATAAGAAGTTTTACATTTCCTCGGGGGTAATGTCTCAGTTTTGAAAGAAGTCCGGATACTCGGGATATTTTTCGTCCTGTCGTGTCTACTTGCATATTTCAAGACATAGCTGTTCAAAAGAGCACTCCCAAAAAGTTAACAAGTACAATGTCAATGATCAAGTTTTTTCAAACTGCAATTCATATTGCAAATGGATTTTTCGGCTTTTCTATCGAATAAGGAGAGTTTAGTTTGGTTTGCATTCATGAAAAGAGAATTCGTGTTCGACTAAATTGAAAGCTTTATTGTGTAATTGTTGCTAATGCGAAATTTGAGCGCATCTTGATTTTGCGATATACTGAGGCAGAAAACTTAGACGACGCTTAAGCGGCCTTAAATAGTGCAATGCAAAGTAAATTGGTAAACTGGTTTTTGAGGAAACGAAATGGCGCAGTATCTGTGTCACATATATCGGCGGGCACCTGAACCGCGCCGTAAGGGAAGGGAGGAAGGCCTCTAAACTATCGCACTGTTCCTCGGTAGTGCAGCGCGGCGCGTTGCAGCCCTTTCCCGGCTGCGGCGTCCTCTTCCGCCTTGGCTGCGCCCTGCGTGAGCGCGTCGCAACGTGCGTGCCCCATTGCTTAAATATTCAGGGGGCACTTTGGCTCTCTAAAGTGCTGCAAGGCGAAAGCGTTTCTTGGCCACTGTTTGTTTTTATTTACTTCCTTAGCTTTCATATTTTGTTTATTTATTCTTGCTCCTTTTCTTAATTTTATTGTTTTTTATTTTCATTTCCACATGTTATTTTCATTTTGTTTTTATTTTTGTTTATTTCCTTATTTTTATTTTCCTTTTCTTGACTTTACTCTTTTTATTTTATTTATGAAGCACATGCATTCACTAGATGCGTCTTTATTCATGCTGGAACCTTGAGCCTTTTAAGCAGTGACGCCGAAAGGCGGACGAATCTGCCGACGCGTCTGTCGACACAGCTGCCGACGCATCTGTCGACACTCCTGCCGACGCGTCTGTCGACACGGCTGCCGACGCGTCTGCCGACACTTCTGCCGACGCGTCTGTCGACACGGCTGCCGACGCGTCTGTCAACACTCCTGCCGACGCGTCTGTCGACACTCCTGCCGACGCGTCTGTCGACACGGCTGCCGACGCGTCTGCCGACACTTCTGCCGACGCGTCTGTCGACACGGCTGCCGACGCGTCTGTCAACACTCCTGCCGACGCATCTGTCGACACTCCTGCCGACGCGTCTGTCGACACGGCTGCCGACGCGTCTGCCGACACTCCTGCCGACGCGTCTGTCGACACGGCTGCCGACGCGTCTGTCGACACGGCTGCCGACGCGTCTGCCGACACTTCTGCCGACGCGTCTGTCGACACGGCTGCCGACGCGTCTGTCAACACTCCTGCCGACGCGTCTGTCGACACGGCTGCCGACGCGTCTGCCGACACTCCTGCCGACGCGTCTGTCGACACGGCTGCCGACGCGTCTGCTAACGACAATATGAGGCATTAAAGGTTTTCGCCTTAAAAAAGGAAAGCTGGAGCCAGAAAGGGCGCGTCCTCGCTCGGAGCAAGGTACGAGGCGCGTGACCCGCACTCTCGTGTGCCCGTTCCCATGTAAAGGGCGTGTACTCTATAAACAATCCCCATAGTACCCATCCATGAATGTGCTGGTTGACGATTCGACAGCCGATTCATGGCTCACTCAAGTTCCGACTAGCAGTTTTGTGGTAGATCTCGCGCTGACTCGAAAGTAATCAGCCACGCATCTGTGCGACATTGAAAGTGCCCACAACCCTTCCGCAAGTAATCGCATCTCTTAGGCAAGGCAGTGCGGCGGTTTCAATAAATCGTCCAACGTGCGCCTTTGAAACAGACAGCAATCAGTTGAACTTTCTTCATCATCTATCACGATGTGTCCCTGTTTTTGCGGGACGAGGACAGCTACGTAGCGTTTTTGCGGCTGTTCGAAGTGTACAGCGAGCTGTCCGGCGCCCAGCTGAACAGGGGCAAGAGTAGGGCGTTGCGTTTTGGCGCGTTCTCCTCAGACCTGTTGCGCGACGTGCAGTGGGTTTCGGCCGTGAAGGTTTTAGGGGTTTATTTCCTCGCGTCCGGTGAGCCGGCTCGCGAGACGTGGACCCGGCTTAGAGTGACCGCCGAGAAACGGTTGTCAGTGGCGGCGCGATTCCGTCTCTCCCTCGCGGACCGCGCATTTATCATCCGCGCGTCGGTGTGCGCCCCACTGTACTATGCCGCACGCGTCGCCCACCCACCCCGCACCTTCACGCGCCGTTTGGCCACTTTATGTGGCTCGTTCTTTTGGGCAGACGGAGTCTGTAGCGCGCGCGCTCCTCCGGCTTCCTACTAACGTAGGGGGATTCAGCATTCCCCACCTGCCCACATTCTGCAACGTGCTCGCGTTGCGGGCGACCAGCGACCTGGCTAACCAGGCCGGCTACCCGGGCAGGGCGCTCCTGTCATACCTACTCGGTACGTCGCGCTCCCTTTTCTTTCCCGAGCAGAGTGTCAGCCCGACAGCCTTCCAGCAGCCTCGGTTTCTCCAGCGAGTCTGCCAGACGCTCAGGTCCCTCCCTCACCGCAGCGCTGCCAGAGGTGGAGCTTTTTTCAACTCCCGCCTCTCGGGTATGCGGGCTCCTGGCCATAAAAAAAGCCCCACAGAAGAAATTGGCGCTTAGCAGAGAGGTGCGATGGCGGGACCTGACGTCGTCATCCCTTCCCGCAGACGTGAGAGACTTTCGCTGGTTGCGGGGCTGGCGGGCCCTGCCTACGGCAGACCGCCTGGCGGCTTGGGGCGTGGCCCCTTCCGACCGATGTCCGCAGTGTGGCCTTGTTGAAACCTTGCCGCACGCAGTCTTTGAGTGTTCTGTCGCCAGGACATTTTGGGTTCTCATGTCTAGAATGTTTGGAGCGACCCTGGGCCCCAACTCCAGGTTTCGCGACCCTTTCGTACGCATGCTTCTTTGCGTCGGGGCATTCGTGCTGTGGCGCCAGAGAGGTGTGGCGGCTCTGCAGGGACGACCACAGAGGGCCATGTACCCTATGTTACAACGGGTACGTGCACACATGTTGGCCCAAGCGTGCATGGACCTCGTGTCGCTGGAGGAGCACCAGTTCCTTCGGCGCTGGTCCACCCGCTTCATCGTCGCGGGCAGGGGCCGTGTGTCGGTGCGGCTCCTGCCATATTAAGTGTGGCGCGCCTGTGTGGTGCGCGTGTTTCGTACACGATGTTCGCTCGTTATGTTCATGCCCGAAGTTTGCGCGCGAGGTATGTGTGCGTTGTTCGCGCGTTTGTGCGCGTTATGTTGGTGTGCGCTATGCTCGCGCCCGGAGTTTGTGCGCGAGGTGTGTGTGCGTTATTCGCGCGTTATGTTTGTGCGCGGGTATTTCCATCCGGCGTGCTTCCCCCGCGCGTATGCACCCCTGAACTTTCTTGGACATCTCGTGGTTTTGGACTCTTTAAGTGCCCTGCGCGTGTGTGTGTGCACCGGGCGACATCAGTCGCCGCAATATATGTTTGTTTTTGTAGAGGGACCGAGGTCCCTTTTTGGTCCTGGGTTCAATGAACTTCTCTTAAAGCCAAACTACAACTACAACTATTACTACAACTATTACAACTATTACTACAACTATTACAACTATTACTACAACTTATTGAAGGCTCGCTACAAGACTGTGTTGCGGCAGTCGTCGCACGCTGCCAGCCGGGCCCTCGTTCAGGGCAGGCCCGTAGCCGAACCATCGGTCTTGCGGCAGGTTCGCGCTGGCGCCCTCGAGGAGGATGCGTCCGCATTCATTGCGGAAATCGCGCTGCCCAACGTGGCCACGAGTAGCCGCGCCACGAACATCCGCGACGTCCTCACACGCCACATATTCGAGCTGTTCGCCTCTAGTGTCGAGCGGGCGGGCGACCCCGCGTTCCGCGACGCACTCCGCGGTTTCTGCCAGGGCCTCCCCGTAGTTGAGGACGAGCTCTCGCAGCAGCTCTGCGCACCGGTGACGCGAAATGAGCTTCGCGCCACAGTAGCAAAAATGAATGCTGCCTCGGCACCCGGACCTGACGGTATCCCCATCAGTTTTTACGCAAAGCTTTACGACGTCTTAGAGGGTTCTCTGCTCGATATGATCAACAGCTTTCTGACGGACGGAGCCCGACCAGCGTCTTTCAGAGAGAGCCGAGTCGCGCTCATTCTGAAGCCCGGCGGGTGCCCATCTGACCCGCAGGCGTGGCGCCCGATCACTCTGCTCAATGCAGACTACAAGATCGTAGCGTCACTGCTGGCAAACAGGTTGAGCGCGATTCTGCCCTCAGTGGTCAGCCCTGCGCAAACGTGTAGCGTGCCGGGCCGTTCGGTGTTTTCCGCTCTCGCACTTACTCGTGACTTGTTCACGTTCACCTCGAGAGCGGGGATCCCGGGCTGCTTTGTCTCGCTTGACCAGTCCAAAGCTTTTGACCGTATCGAGCACCGGTACTTGCTAGGCGTTCACGAGGCTTTCGGCTTTCCATCGGCCTTCATAGCGAGAGTCGGGCTCCTTTACTCGGGGCTTACGGCCCGTCTGACAGTCAACGGAGCGGTCAGCGCTCCTTTTTGTGTCTCTAGAGGGATTAGGCAGGGCTGCCCCTTGTCGCCCATGTTTTTGTTTTATGCCTAGACCCACTGCTGCGTCGCATCGCCGGGAGCCCGTCTGTGCGGGGTTTCCCACTGCCAGTCCACGGCCAGGTTAAGGTTTCGGCATACGCCGACGATGTGTCCCTGTTCCTGCGGGACGAGGACAGCTACATAGCGTTTTTACGGCTGTTTAAGTGTACAGTGAGCTGTCCGGTGCCCTGCTGAACTGGGACAAGAGTAGAGCGTTGCGCTTTGGAGCGTTCTCCGCAGACCTGTTGGGCGACGTACAGTGGGTTTCGGCCGTGCAAGTTCTGGGGGTTTATTTCCTCGCATCCCGTGAGCCGGCCCGCGAGACGTGGACTCGCCTTAGAGAGACCGCCGAGAAACGGTTGACAGTGGCGGCGCGATTCCGCCTCTGCCTCGCGGAGCGCGCATTTATCATCCGCGCGTCGGTGTGCGCCCCACTGTGCTATGTCGCTCGCGTTGCCCACCCACCCCGCACCTTCATGCGCCGTTTGGCCACTTTATGTGGCTCGTTCTTCTGGACAGGAAAGACGGAGTCTGTAGCGCTCGCGCTCCTCAGGCTTCCCACTAACATGGGGGATTCAGCCTTCCCCACTTGCCCACGATATACAATGTGCTCGCTTTGCGGGCCACCAATGACCTGGCTAACCAGGCCGGCTACCCGGGTAGGGGGCTACTGGCTTACGACGTACCTACTCGGCACGTCGCGCTCCCTTTTTTTCTCTAAGCAGAGTGTTGGCCCGACAGCCTTGCAGAAGCCTTGGTTTTACCAGAGAGCCTGCCAGACGCTCAGGTCCCTCACCGCAGCACTGCCAGAGGTAGAGTTATTTTCAACTCCCGCCTCTCGGATATGCGAACTCCTGGCCATCAAAGAAGCCCCACAGAATAAATTGGCGATAAGCAGAGAGGTGCGATGGCGGGACCTGACGTCTTCATCTATTCCCGCAGACGTGCGAGACTTCGGCTGGCTACGGGGCTGTCGGGCCCTACCTACGGCAGATCGCCTAGCGGCTTGGGGCGTGGCACCCTCCACGCGATGTCCGCAGTGCGGTCTCGCAGAGACAGTGCGACACGCGCTCTTTGAATGTGCAGTCGCCAGCACATTCTGGGTCCTTATGTCCCGTATGTTCGGGGCGACCCTTGACCTTAATTCCAGATACCGCAGCCCCTTTGTACGCATGTTGCTTTGAATCGGGGCTTTTGCTCTGTGGCGCCAGGGAGATGTAGCGGCTCTGCAAGGACGGCCGCAGAGGGCCATGTACTCCGTGCTACAGCGGGTGCGTGTACGCATGTTGGCACAAGCGTGCGTGGACTTCGTGTCGCTGGAGGAATTCCTTCGGCGCTGGTCCACCCGCTATACCGAAGTGCGGCGAGGCCGTGTGGTCCTACTACCCCTGCCGTACTAGTGAGCAGGAAAGTAGGTGTTGTGCGCGTGGTCCTGCTGTGTGGCGTGGACTGAAGAGACACCAGTGCGCGGCGAACACCGCAACGTGAACTCCTTGTGACTGTGCCCCGAACTTTATTGGGCTCCTCGCATGTGTGTTTTTCTCGCGCCTTAGCGGACTTCGGTTGTTTGTGTGTCACTCTTTCTTTCGAGGGACAGGAGTCCCTGACACAACTTTAGTCAATAAAATTCTCTTTAATCTGTTCAGTCGTTTTCATATGTCATCCAAGAATAATTTTTTTCCGAACACTGGTGGTTGCAGTGCATGTTCTAAGCATGATGGAGGAAGTCTCTACGTAATAGTCGGCGCTGAATGCGACGCTTCTCGCCTCACGACGCCGTAGTCCTCTCTTTCACTTTTCACCTTTCTGTAGTAGATGTAGTAGTCGACACAACGAACGTCCAGATAAAACAAATAAATGGGCAGGTTTATTAGCCTGCGAAGGTTACATAAGAACACAGAAAAGACGGAGCACAGCACGCATGTCCTTTTCCGCAAGCGAGTTCGTACGGCACTGCCCGTGTCCCTCTCTCCGACCGGATGTCGAGGGGGCCCCGGTAACCGGCGAGCAGCGTCCAGATGTGGCTCCGCGCCTCTCGGGCCTCCCGCTACTCTTCCAAGAAGGGGAGCGTGGTCGCCGGTGCTCGGAGAATGGGGACCGTCGCAGGACTCGAACGGCCGGCGTCCCCTGTGCACTTGCACGGCCGCTTGATGCATAGCGCAAAGCGAGGTTTGCGCTTTGTATCTAGCGGCCGTGGCACTTGTCTCCAGAAACCGGAGCGCCTCCGTCGACAGCAGTCGGCCATCCTTCTCCTTTCCAGCCGCCCTCGGTTGGGGTGCATCTTCTCTTTATCTTCTTTCTTTTCTCAAGCCTCAGTTACCTCATCCTCGTCGTTGTCCGACGAATGATCCTCGCTTGCCACCGTTCCCAGCTGAAAGCGCTTCATCCTGTCCGCCGCCACGACGCCTTCATAGAACCGCTGCGTCCGCTGGACCTCTGGGAAGTCTTGCACTTTGTATCTGTCGTTGGGAAGTGTTTCCACGACGATATATGGGCCTCTGTACTTTTGGCACAATTTACTGGACTCCCCCGTTGCAGCTGGTTCCCTCTCCAGCAACACCATGTCGCCTGGTTGGTAGCTCGGCGCGGTCTTTCTTCGTTTATTGTAGTTTCTTCTCTGCTTTTCTTGGTCCCGGCGTATGTTGTCGATGGCCTTCTCTCTTAGTTTCAACATACTGGCGTCCAGCTCCAGTGCGATTTCGTCGTCAACTGAGTCCCCAGTCACGTTCCGGGGGCGAAAGTTGAAAAGCAGAGTGAATGGAGTCGTCTTTGTAGCTCGGTTTACCGTGTTGTTGATTCCCCATTGCACCTGCGTGAGCGCTTCGTCCCAGTCCTTCCCGTCGCTTCGTTCGGATAATCTGGCAATCGCAGGGGTTATCATTCTGTTGTACCTCTCGACTTGTCCGTTGGCACGAGGCGTGCAAGTTGCGTTTTTCACGTGGATTATGCTGAGAGTCTTACAGTAGTGCTCGAATTGTCGGCTGGTGTAGGCAGTTCCCTGATCGGTAACCAACCGTCGTGGGGCCCCGAATATGGAGACGATGTCCCTGAGAAAGCTTTTGGCGTAGCCCGACGCGGTGCTTCGCACGGCCCGAATGAGCACAAACTTAGTGAAGCCGTCCACTGCCACAATCACGTGTGTATTGCCACTCTTGCTGCGGATAAATGGGCCCAAGTGATCCATATGAATGGTGTCGAATGGCACGGCCACTTTTTCGATGCTGTGCAGCTTTCCAGGTTTTTTTCCAGACGGAACCTTTCGATACAAACACTCTAAGCAGCACGAGATATGTCGCTTCACGTACCGGCGCATTCTATGAAACCAGTATTTGCTTTCGAGCAAGGCCATGGTTTTGTCAACTGCAAAGTGACCCACATCGTCGTGGCATCGTCTCACGACCTGCCAACGTGCCGCTCGTGGCACTACCCATAGCAGACGCTCGTCGCCGTTGTTGCCACACGTTCTCCTGAAAAGCCTGCCTTCAACCAGGACATATTCTTTTCTGATGCGCTCTGCTTCTTTCGTCTCTGATGATCCCTTTAGGGAATCCATGATCGACTGTAATGTTGAGTCCGTCTTCTGTGCTAGCGTTAGCCAGTCTTCGTTGGAGAGCTCTGTTACAAAGACATTAATGCCACTTGCAACGTCAACTTCTTCAGCTTCCGACGCAGAAGCCCTGCTGAGGGCGTCGACGTGGCTCATTCTAGCTCCTGTTCGGTGCTCTACATCAAACGTATACTCTTGCAACTTTACATACCACCTGCCGACACGTGGCACCAGGTCTCGCTTTGACAAAGCAGTTCTCAATGAGTTGCAGTCCGTAACAACAAGAAACTCGGTTCCGTACAGGTATGGTCTAAGCTTGTCAATTGTCCACACAACGGCTAATGCTTCCAGTTCGTATGAATGGTACCGTTCCTCGTCTCGTGTGGTGCTACGGCTAACATACATAGCGGGGTGCATGAGGCCGTCTGGTTGCTCTTGCAACAGCACTCCTCCGAGGCCGACCTTGCAAGCGTCGGTGTGCACTTCCGTTCTCGCTCCGTGTGCGTAAAGTGCCAGCGTTGGCTTGCTCATCAGCTGTCTTTGTAGCTGCCTGAATGCAGTCTCTTGAACGTCGTCCCAGCGCCATTCTTCTTCCTTGCAGAGCAGGATTGTAAGTGGCTTGGGTATCATGGCAAACCCAGCCACAAAACGTCGGAAATAGCTGCAGAGGCCCAGGAAGCGTCGGAGGTCGTGGACGTTTGCTGGTGTAGGAAAATTTGCAATCCCTATCAACTTGAGGCTGTCGGGGTTGATGGTCGTTGCGGCAATTTCATAACCCAAGTAGCTAATTTTCTCTTGGAAGAAGGAGCACTTTTTCAAGCGCAGCGTTAGACCAGCCGAATGAAGGAGCTCAAGTACCTCGCCCAAGCTGTCTAATCCTTCCTCAAACGAAGCCGATGGAATCAGCAGGTCTTCCATGTAGGCCATGACCCTCGTGTGTCTAAGGGAGCCGAGGACAGTGTTTATGATGCGCTGGAACACGCTCGGTGCGTTCACAAGTCCGAATGGCATGCGTGTGAATTCGTAGTGTCCATCCGGAGTAACGAACGCTGTCTTCTCTCGTCTCTCTTTATCGATTGGCACCTGATAATAGCCGCACGCAAGGTCTAGGCTAGTGAACAGCCGTTTATCATGTAGCCTGTCAAGTTGGTCATCAATCAACGGTAGCGGATACCTGTTCTTTTTCGTTATTTTGTTGAGGGCTCGAAAGTCTACGCAAAACCGCTTCTCGCAATTCTTCTTTGAAACAAATAGGATAGGGTTCGCGTAAGCAGAGTTAGAGTCCGTTACTACTCCAGCCTCCTTGAGTTCGTCAATCATTGTTCTCACAGCCTGCCTTTCCGAGTAGGCTAGGCGGTATGGGCGGTACGTTATAGGAGCGTCGGTGGTCATCTCAATCTTCATTTGCGCCGCGGCCGTGCACCCGATTTCTGAAAGGCACGTGCAAACCAGTCGCGGTACTGGTTAATCACTGCGACGAGTGCCTCTTTCTGCGTGGCAGAAATCGTTGTGCCAACCGTCAAATCTTCGCCCGAGATCGCCTTTACGGTTTTCTTTCGTTGCTGTTCGCGATCAGGGAGGGTTCGGTATTTTCTTCCATGCACAACGTTCCTCTCGCGATCTTCTGGTTTTGAGCGACAATCAGAGGAGATTCGGATACGTTTGCCACGGGCAGGCATATCTCGCCCAATTCATCTTCTCTTAATACGCAGCTTGGCACATACTCGCCGCTCGTCTCGCGCAGCCTGCCGCGAACGAAGATGTCGCTGTGCGTAACGTTGTCACTCCCAAGCGCAATGAACCCGACGTAATTAGGAGGTATGGCAACGGCCTCCTTCGCCCACAAGTTCACACGCCTCGGAGGTGCCTCGGAGGTAGGGCCGGTATAGCAAGATTGGTGAGAGTTCCGTCTTCGTTCTCCGACCCGTTACGCTCCTCGAAAATGCGCAAGGTGTTCTTACGGCGCACCACCGTAATGTTAGGCTGCTTAGTAAAGGGTTGACCGACAAGCAATGGGAGAGCCTGCACTTCGTCGCGGACAACGTGTACCTTGACGTCGGTCGTAGCCTGGTCCACCGTCAGCCTCGCTTCGAAGCTTCCCAGGGGTGTTGTTTTTCCCATTCCGAACCCTCTGATAGTGAATGGACGGCTGACTGCTTCATAAGAGAGGTGTAACTTTTCCGCTTCGCTTTCTCGTATCGTTAAGCATTGGCTGCCCATGTCGATGTGCGCTTTGATCTCCTTCCCATTCACGTTGGCATCCATGAAGTACTTCTGATTTAGCACCATGCTGCCACTTGTACTGCTGCTTTCTTGGGCCAGGACGGCTGTTTTAGCTGTGTCGCTGGCTGTCGAGCCTTTCCTCGAATAGCAGTCTTTGCTCTCATGGCCTGCTTTTCCACAATTCGTGCAGCGCGGTCTACGCTGAGGTTTTGGACATGCTGCCGAGAAATGTCCATATGAAGAACAATTAAAACAAAGTGGCTCGCCTTTGTTGTTGAATTTTCGTCGGGGAGCCCTCGTCGATCCGTTGGCGCCAGCGCAGTGTTGAAGCTGAGGCGCCGCTGGTGACGAATTGTTTCCTCCTAGGACGCGATGAGGGTGCCGAATAGCTCGTGGTTGATACAGCGTCTTGGCTCTAATTTCCTTTATGACTTCTGTACGCTCGTAGAGCCGCTTCATGCACCTGAGCAACTCGTCGGGGCTGGCGTAGTCTCTGACGCTGAGGGACCGCACAAGATCTTCATTGTCGAGTCCAGTGATCAGGTATTCAATACAGGCCGTGTCGCCGACATTGCAGCGTCTTGCTTTCGCCAGCTTGTCGTAGAAGTACGCCTCTATACTTTCGTGGCGCTGTTTCTTGCGTGCTTCCATGTCCCGGAAGGTGTGCTGGAAACTGGATGCTGACGGAAATGCCTTTTTCAACTCGTGTTTCTACTCTGCCCAAGTGCGCTGGACATTCGTCAGGCCGTCGTACCACGTCTTGGCAACGCCTTGCAGCTTTGTGAGTGCGAAGCACGTCGTTTGCTGGTCGCTCCAACCGTACGCTGCAGCCAGGTTGTCTACCTTGTTCAGCCACATTTCGACTGTTGGCTGGTCGGTAGATGACGGGGCATAACTTGGCCCCAGTTGTGCGCTTGTCGTAGCCAGTCGTCCATCCACGACGCTTGATGTTCCCGTCGGTGGGTGATGTGGCGTTAGAGCCGCCTGCAGAAGCTGGGCTGCTCCCTGCAAGGCCTCACGTACTGCCGTCTGCACCGCAGCCTGCATCAGCGCCTGGAAGGCGAACGCCCCGGGGGCTCTTCCGTTGGGGTTGTCCAATCCGTGGCCGTCTACCGTGTCGGCGTTCATGGATCCCCGCCCTCAATTGGACTGCGCCTCGTAGTTTCGTAGAGTATCGCTTTCGCTGAGTGCCGCCTCCCTTGCCCCCACATCGTTGGGCGCGTCGCTGTCCGTTGAAAGGCCCGGTCGTGGTGCCACCTTCCGTCGTTGGCTTCGATCGGAGCATCATCGTGGCTTACGTGGTCGAAGCTCTCGTTGAAGGCGCCAGTTTTGCAAGGCAGTCTCGATCCCACTTCTGAAGATGTAGTAGATGTAGTAGTCGACACAACGAACGTCCAGATAAAACAAATAAATGGGCATGTTTATTAGCCTGCCAAGGTTACATAAGAACACAGAAAAGACGGAGCACAGCACGGATGTCCTTTTCCGCAAGCGAGTTCGTACGGCACTGCCCGTGTCCCTCTCTCCGACCGGATGTCGAGGGGGCCCCGGTAACCGGCGAGCAGTGTCCAGATGTGGCTCCGCGCCTCTCGGGCCTCCCGCTGCTCTTCCAAGAAGGGGAGCGTGGTCGCCGGTGCTCGGAGAATGGGGACCGTCGCAGGACTCGAACGGCCGGCGTCGCCTGTGCACTTGTCTCCAGAAACCGGAGCGCCTCCGTCGACAACATTTCATTCCTACTTTTCTCTCTTCTACCACTACCCCTCCTCCACCTTGTCAGCCTCGCCCTCCCTTCAGCCTTCCCCGTGCTCCACTTTGCTGCCGGTTACGACGGCGATGCGCAAGCCAGGAAGGAACAGGTGTGCAAGAGCTGCGCGCTAAACCCTGGAGGGGACACTTGAGATGCGCTTTGAGTGTGCGACACGATATTGTCAATAGGCCCTTTCATCGGCCTGTTGTCCCCTTTGCGTGTCCCTTCGCAGGCACGGACACTTCTTTCTTTCACTGCAACTTCAACGCGACAGCATCAGAGATCCATCCCGCCCAAGCGCACCTTCTCTGCCGCCTAATTTCTGCCTACGGGACCATATATCCGGAATTGGTCATTCTGTACCTTACGCTCACAGATCGCGCAGAGTTCTCATACCCGTCCTAGACAATGTTGCATCGGTTAAGCGATGCGCCACTGCCCCGGCAGGTGGCTGTTTAAAACACAGCTGTTTAAAACACAGCCACCAGAGGGGATTGTGAGACCAAGGCTGCTCTTTTCGAGCACCCTCTCCGACCAATCATTAATTTAACTTCCACCTGCCACGATGGGCAGTTTTCTCACAATCCGGTTAACGCATTCAAACGGTCCACCGAGGATCGACTGAGAGCTTTTTTTTTTTACTTTCATTTACTTTACTTGTCGAAGCAGATCCCATTTCAGCTCGTCGATGCAAAATTAGTGTGGTTCCTAGGTATACGGTTGAAGCTGTGACGAAGGTCTTGACGACCTGACCTCACTGTACCAACTGCCCGAACACGAGGGCAGATGCAAAAGACATCCTGCACTCATTTAACGCAGCCATTATCGCTCCTTATTTCTCTTATCCTTCCTCTTCTTCCTGGAGTGCTTGGAAGAACAACAACGTTACTTGGCGGAGAAAGCGTTTTTTTTTTTATTGGGGCCCTAATAGTGACCTGAAATAACGTTTTCCACCTCCTCCTCCTCGAAAGATGAAGTAACTGAGACGTTTCTCCACAGCTTCTTAATACAGCGGCGCCATGCGATTACATCTACATGTAAAGACGTTACTGCACCGGGGACAAAGGCATGGCAAAAGCAAAGGCAACAGCCAGAGAAGAGAGCACCTCCCCTGACCGTTGTATGGCCCGTGCAGGCTCCATTTACCGCGCCAAGTCAGAACATCTATCATTTATACAGGGTGTTTCACCTAAGACTTTCTGCAATTTTTAAAAATAAGCTATTTGAATTAGATGCGCGCTTTTTCTGGCATAGCATTTTCAGCGGTGTAGTAGATCATAATGCAGCTAAGACGTGCTAACTAGCAGGGTTGTTAACCAATATTTAATAGTTAACTTTTCAACTATTACCGTTGGGCTCCTTAATTATTGAGAGGCATGTAGCACACCATAAGTAATGTCCATATCCGTTTTTAGAATTTCAAGAACGCGATTAACCTCGGCGCTGTGGCCCAACAAATTTTGGCTACCTCGACGAATTAGGTTGACTGGAGAGGTCGCTTTGCCTGTAAGCTTCTGAAACCGCATGTATTTTGGCGCGATGTAGACGAAATTTGTTGGGCCACAGCGCCGAGGATAATCGCGTTCTCTAAATTCTAAAAACGGATATGGACATTACTTACGGTGGGCTACATGCCTCTCAATAATTAAGGAGCCCAACGGTAATAGTTTAAGAGTTAACTATTAAATATTGGTCAACAAGCCTGCTAGTTAGCACGTCTTAGCTGCATTATGATGTACTACACCACTGACAATGCTATGCCAGAAAAAGCGCGCATCTAATTCAAATAGCTTATTTTTAAAAATTGCAGAAAGTCTTAGGTGAAATACCCTGTATGTAGCCGCACGGGCACCCAACGCGCTTTTGCTAGATGTCGATGACGTGACAAACTTCAGTATTTATTTATTATCACATAATGCAGTCTCGCATTGCGATACGGCAGAATAATAATAAAATAAAGGCTCAAAAAGATGTGTAACAATCAGCAAGCCTGTGAGGTAATCTGAAAGCGCTGGGAAGCGCAGTGCACGAACACGTCAGCTACAAATCGCGGAATCTAAAAATTATTTCAAAGGCTGAGCACAAGAAAGCCCAGGAAGAAAGTTCAAAGTTTTTATAGTGCGCAAAAATAAACTATTCGAACATGTCAGCACGAGGAGTAAGAGGTGAAATGTGTAGTTCGTGACAGCTTGATTTGCTAAATGATGTCTCAGAAAGAGCTGGACAGTTTCCACGTGACTGAGATCAAGCAAGTACAACATTCAGTACGACGATGCGAGGAAAATAGAGCGAGCGCCAAATCAGACACATGAGAACCAGGGAAAACATTCGTCGAATCGGTTAAACATGAAAATACCGGCCTTGTTCTGCAACGATTCTTTTTTTTACGTAAACGGGCTTTATGGGATTTCAAACCGCACAACCGTATTCTAAGATCGCGCGAATTAGACTTTTCTAGGTACCTTGGGTATCCAGGGTTGAATGCGCACAGTATCTAAAAATCAAGTCTCTGAGGCTTTGTCAGAATGCCTTCGATATGTTTATACATTGATATAATCTGCGTCATGCGAAGTTTAGGTATTGGTATTCCAGAACTAATTCATAAGAAATAGTCTGTGAATGAATGAACAACAAACAACAAACTAGATGTGCGCCTCGAGATTTTCATGGAAACAGTTTTGGATAAATCAATGGTAAGTTGTCATTTAGCGCCATATGTACGCATATACAGAAATTCCCGAAAGAATTGTTAAGGAAGGCACGAGTCTCAGATCTCACGACGTCTCCGAAGAACAGCGGCGTTCTGAATTCAAAGTGAGGCACGTTTTGCTTCTCCCGTAACACATAGAATAGGCGATGTTTTGCTACTCCTTGGCCCAGGTGACAGCACACTGCAACTCAGCAACCATGGACGCGCTACGCATTGTACGTTATCTGCATGCGGCAAAGTGCGCGGCTGTTTTCAAATAAATACAAAATCAGCAACAATGAGCTACATGAGCGAATACAAACGAGAGGGAGCGTGGCGCAACACTATGTAAAATATTTCCCCTTTTCCCCCCCATTGGCGGCACTTAATGCATTCCGCAACACTCACAAAGTGCGAGGGGCCTACAGCTGGTGTGCGGCACAACTAAATTTCGATGAGGCAAGGCAGGCAAATAAGCCAACATCCAAAGTCAAAGCACGCTGTTCTAAGAGTTCATTTTTTTAACAAAGCATCGCCCACTTAATTCAAAAGAAATATTTAAAAAATAAAAACTTTGCGACACCTTCTTCAATGACTTTTTCGGTGCAGTTATGCGCAAGACATTTCTGGGTATTCTCTGCTTCAATAAGCGTAAACGTGGGAACATCACAACCTTATTGTGAACAGCCTTTCAGCAGCGTTTCTCATTAATCAAATGCACTAAGTTTTGAGAGTTTCAAAATCTATATCTAAAACAGCTTTCCCGACGATTAAACAGAACGATAAAGAACATGAAAAACTAGAAAATTACGGGCATCTTGATGTAACCATTAGAGGAATTCGCTAACTCAGATAACTGCAGCCGCACAAACATGGAATTCGCACTTTTATTACTGAAAGTCAAAACCACGAAGACTAATAAAACAGTCACAAATGCAACGCGAGATACTTTCAAAGGAAGCACGAAAAAATGATGCAAATTTCGGCGGTGGTGGGTGAAGACTATTCCACTTTTGAGTTGGTTTGTCCAGGTCAAGCATTATTCTTTGTAGAAGTGACATTGCAGTCGTCCCTCTTGGCCATATCTTTCGAGATTTCGCATTGGAACGTCGTAGCAAACGTTCCAGCATACATTACAGGAACGTTAACATAGCTTCTGCTAGCCTGGTCAGAGCTTGCCGGGCAGCGGTAGAACGTCTCGCGAATGTAAAAGTACTGGCTGTGCGATAAGCTCCAAAAGTGTCCCGTCGCTTCAACCTTGAACCAGAGCGGCTCGGAAAAGGACTTGAGCACCGACGAAAGGCCCAGCGAAGCCGCCACTATGTCTACCTCGCTGAAGGTAGAGAGTCCACTCGTGCCACCGGCGAGGTAGTGCTCTCGGAAGCAGCCGACGAGGTGTTTAATACGAAGGCGAGCTTGGTCCGACCACAGCCCCGTCTCGCTGAGGAGAAAGCGCCGGATGGATTCTGCCAGGGACCAGGGGATGATGGGCGTGTTGAAGACGTCTGTGTGGGCGACGTCGTTCTGTATGAACGCATAGACGACCGGAGAAATCAGGATGTTTGTGCCCTTGTGAAATGAAAGGTAATGCCGGCTTCCTGCACTGGTTTCCTCCGCACTGCTTGCTAACGGCAGGCCCCAGCGCGCCAGGCTGAGCCGCGCCTAGAACTCGTAGGCACGACCTTCGAGAATCCTCTCGAGGAAGCTCTGCGTCAGACTCGTCTCCCTGATTGCCGGACGAGCGCTTTCCCACAGCATGACCAGGGCCAAGCCGGCAAAGAACGTGTCCAAGTAATTTCTTTCGACGCCGCTGAAAAATGAGCTGACAATGCGGTCGGTCTGTATGGCCTCAATGATGGAATTCACAACTCGGGTCACCTGGACCTTCTTGTCGGGCGTAATAAACTCGTCCGAGTACATTATGTCGCGAATGCTCGGCATCAGCTCGATTTGGCGCGTGCAGAATATTAGCCTGTTTGACTGCGTATGCACGGCGGGCCAAGCGAGCTCAACTAGCCCGTTGTAGACGCTGCATGCGAGCAGGTAGGAGGCTCCAGCATCACTCACGCTTTTTTCTTGGGAGGTGAGGGCGTCAAAGAGGGCGTGGATTTGATCTGTGCCGCTCACGCTGACCTCTGTCACGTGCTGCAAGCCGATCGTTGTGATCTCTAAAGCTTTCCTGATGTCCCACTTCTGCAACAGCGCGGAGAGGTTAAGCCCAGTGTAGTGCTCAACTTTGACGCCTGCCGGGTCAGGAGCTTGCAATGATGCCGCAAAAGTAGTCACCTCGGCAACTTTTACATACTTCCCAGCAAAATTATTGAGCTTCTCAAGGGAGTCTTTCAGGCAGTGTTGATACCGGTGATCATTCAAATCAAGGAGTGGCTTCAGGGAAATTGAAATAGCACTATGTCCTCTTAAGGTGACCCCCACGAGGGACGAAATATTGTACTTGAGATTGCTGAGGAGGAGATAGGCAAGCAGATTCGTGGTTCCACCATCCCGCAGGTATACTCCGCACTTGCTGACAAGAAATGCGGCTAGCTTTTCGACCACGGCGTTTTGGTCCGCTCCCGAATGCAGACAAGAATCGAACATGGGCCTCAAGAAGGCGCTCACCTGGCTTCGAGACCCGCTAGGCGTCATAACGGAGCTGGGCTTCATGCCTCGGTTCGAGCTGAGGGGCGACGATCGGGTGCTGGATGCGTTTCCCATCTTACGCCTAACAGTATTTCAGCACACGAACTCAAAGAAGCTGTCGCAAGGCTCCAACGTCGCGTTCACGTATCTCACGAGTTCCGTGATTTCGACGGGACAGCAGAAGTGTGAAGCATCACCGTCGCCCGGCGAGTTTCGTATGGCCACGGTCGTCTTCAAGGCCAGAACTGCGGCGAACGCCAGAACGACGAGGACAGCGAAGCAAGCCATGAACGGCGCCGCACCACAGCCGCGGTCAACTCGGCGGAAGACAGCGTCGGGGGGAGCCAAGATGGCAATCGGTTCTGCAGGCGCCGTGGCAACCGAGTCTTCATCATCCAAAGCCGACCGTCTGGAAGACGTCTTCGTTCCGGGCGCTCGCAAGCAATTGAACGCAGCGGCTGCGTTGATTACTGCGGGCGAGGGCTCCTGGTGCTGGTCCAAAAGCAGCTCGGCATCGCTCGGCGTCAAGGCGATCACCATTTCCGAGTGGGCCTCGGCCGAAACGCCTTTCTCCGCAGCTTCAAAAGGCTCCGTGCCAACTGCCTCGTGGTCCTGGGGAGACTTATCCGACGAGGAAGACGGCGACGATGGGTCTGAAGGCTCGGACGGCGAAGACACCGCAGGAGACATTGGGGGTCCGAAACCGGAACCAGACGGCAGATTCGCTTGCTCGTGTCTTTCCATGTGGTTAAATTCAGCGCCGTACTTTCGGTACCTTCTGGAGCCAGTCGAATTCTGGATGCAACACAGCGCAGCAGGAGGACAAGACGTGGCCCGGCGCTCCGACGCAAGCTCGTGCGGGAATCCTTGAAGACACGTGGTAGCGTTGAAGAAAAAAGAAGTACTAGCGGATGCTATCTGAAAAATTACCCCTTTGTAGTAGCCCATTTTTTCTTTTTTGTTTCAAAATAATATCCTCGCCTGAATATAGTTATTATAAAAAGGATCTCAGCTTCTTCGTACGCAATCTAATACCATAGTACTTCAATGTTTTTTTCTCGTCACGAAACTCCGGCTTAACTTTCATATAGAGACAGCGCGCCCCGCTAGTGGCGCGGCTGTCGGCGAGGGGGCACGAATGGCTGCGCGAGCCCTGTTCGCAGTGGCTGTTTTCCGGTCAACAGGCTCATATTCCAAGGCCGCCAGGACTCATTCGCCGACCTCCCAGCACCCCGAAGTGACTGCTCTGCGGGAAGAGGTAAGGCAGCTCAAGGCAGCCATCTCTACCTCCACCCGCGCTGTACCCCCAACTCCTCCACCCTCATCCTCTCCACCCAACTCGCCACCTGTCGAACCTCCTTCAAAAAAGAGGAGGCCTGATGAGACGCCAGCACAACCCATAGACTTGGAAGCAAAATTTCAGGACTTCGCCAAAAACTTAGAAGCTAGGCTCGCAGAGCGCATTACTGCACAGGTCACTGCACAGTGCCAAATTCTGATTGAAACTACCATTACCCGTTTAATGGATACTGTCATAACTAGCATCATGGCCAAGGTAGAGGAGCGTTTACCTCTCCTTGTTCATAGCCTCTCACCGGCCTCTCCTCCCACAGTGCCACCCTCCACACCCCTCCTTCGTCCCTCCACCCTACAGCATGGCCCCTCTGACGGACCATAATTCTTTACATATTATTCAATGGAACTGCAGGGGCTTTCGGCGTAAGTGCGATCCTCTGCTGCAGATTATCGCTACCTCCTCATCCCCACCAGACATCATCGCAATTCAGGACGCAAACGTTTGCAAACAACTTCCAGGATACGCTCTTATCCCCTCGGACTCTACTGATCTTCCTTGGGTGGTCACATACGTCTGCAACTCTTTGCATTACATGGAACACACAATTACCACACCTATCGCTCACACCTTCATCGAAATTTTACCTCCAACTCCTGCTCAATCTCCCTTGTTCGTTCTTAACTGCTATCTTCTACCACGACAGCCAGTTAATCTACTCCCTCCACTCCTCAAATCCGTGACGCAATTGGCTGGATCAAATCCCCTACTCATTGCCGGTGACTTCAACTGCGCTCACGTGGACTGGGGCTATCGGCGCACAAACCACAGAGGCACAGTTCTCTGCAATGAAATGATGGTGCTCCACTTGTCCATCTTTAATGATTTCAGCCTGCCTACGCGGGTTGGTAACAGTGTTACTACAGATACCAGCCCAGATTTCACGCTTGGAAGAAATGTGGCCCACCTGCAGTGGGAAAGAACCCAAACCACACTAGGCAGCGACCACCACCTAATTCGCATAACACTAAGCTATCGCCGCCCTCAGCGCAAATTTACCGTTAGACAAACTAATTGGGACCAGCTACAAAAATCTCGCCAGGAACATGTACAGTCAACACAGGTACCCTTGGACCTAGACACCTGGACTACCCAGTTACAGGAGGACATTCGCCAACATACCCAAACGCTAGACACTACCCCAGACACCCCCGTAATTGACAGTAACCTCGCGCACCTCCTTCAAGCTCAAGAACGCATAACACACAGATGGAAAACTCAAAAACACAATAGGAAACTAAAACTCAAACTGGCACAGCTTCAGACCCAAATAGAACACCACAGTACCACTCTTTGCAAAGCTAACTGGAATCAGATTTGTGACAATCTCCGCGGCAATCTCTCCACAACCCGTGCCTGGCACCTCTTACGCCACATGCTAGACCCCACGAAATCTAAAACCCAGACACGCCTTAGCATTCGCCGCCTTACTCATAACCACAGGCAGGACACGAACGCCTTCCTCGCGCAGGTGAAATCAACATATACCACCCCAGGTGACCCTTGCAAGCACCCCGAGTACACGGGTCCACCTCAACCCCAGCTTGACGCCCCTATTACAGAGGCGGAATTTCGGACAGCCCTTTTGAAATTACGCAATACTGCACCCGGGGAAGATCAAATTACCAATGCTGCCATCCGAAACCTTGACGATGCCTCCATATCTCATCTAGTCACCCACTTTAACGAGTGCTGGAAGTCAGGTACACTCCCTGCCACCTGGAAGCATGGAAAAATCATATTTATTCCTAAACCCCACAAACCCATCAACATAGAGAATATCCGACCAATTTCTCTGACATCTTGTCTCGGCAAGGCATTCGAATACATAATTCTTGCCCGACTAACCACGTACATGGAAGACAACCACCTTTTTCCGCACAGCATGGTGGGCTTTCGTGCGCATCTATCAGCACAGGATGCCCTACTACAAATTACACATGACGTGCTTGATGACACGATCCCCCACCTCACTAAAGCTATTCTGGCGGTTGACCTCACAAAGGCATTTGACAGGATTCGACACGATGCCATTTTGCGAGAACTACAGGCACTACAGGTAGGCTCAAATACCTACAACTACGTTCGCGCCTTTCTCTCGGGCCGCACTGCCTCCCTGCACATAGCTGAGCTGAGCACACCACCTTATACACTCGGCGAGCTTGGAACACCCCAAGGCGCGGACCTCTCCCCCCTTCTATTTAATATTGCTCTCATCCCCCTAGCTCATAAACTCGCTCTCATCCCACACCTAAGGCATACCTTGTACGCTGATAATATTACGGCATGGACCACTCACGGATCTGATGGAGAAATTGAGGAAACTCTTCAATTAGCAGCTGACACCATCTCCGCTCATGCGTCATCTATTGGGCTCGAATGCTCCCCCTCTAAATCCGCGCTTCTCCTCATAAGACCGAAATTTGCAGCTAATTCGCCCATTCAAATCACTTTACAAGGAACCCCTATCCCCGTCACCCCCACCCTCCGTATCCTTGGCCTTTACTTGCAGGATTCCGGACGCAACGACCATACCCTTAAAACACTCAAGGCCTCCACGCAATCCGTGTTGCAACTTCTACGCCGCGTATCCTCCCTGCACAAAGGTTTAGACGAAGCGGATAGCATGAAAGTAGTGCATGCTTTTACACTTAGCCGCATTTTATACGCCACCCCATATCTTAAGCTGAACCGCGTAGAAACAGAGCGAGTGAACGCCATGATTCGTTTAGCAACCAAGGCAGCCTACCCCGCAGCACTAGCACAGCCAAGCTCCTTATATTAGGCATGCATAACACCATTCAGGAACTAGTAGACGCGCATCTTCAGACACAGTATCTAAGACTTGCCGCGAGCGCAACTGGCAGGCATATCCTCGCTTCCCTTCGCATCAACATTCCCGCTAATCAGACATCCCTTATAGCCATTCCTCGACACATTCATACCCCCTCGTTGTGAAACCCCTTCCCCGGAACATTCATCCCCAGTACCACATCCCTCGCCGCATGGCTCGCGCTAAGGCCCTACACAAGTATTACGGACAAGCCGAGGACGCCATTTGGGTAGACGCCGCGTGCACAACTCATGAAGCTGTAGCAGTTGGTTACAATCCAGCCCTAGCACAGCCCCTCACACACCGCCTTCCCTCGGGCTGTACGTCTGAGGAGGCAGAGGAAACCGCCACCGCCCTAGCCCTTGTACATTCCAATGCAAACTACATCTTTAGCGACTCCAAAACGGCTCTGTTCAACTTCGCGAGAGGCAGGATTCACGCCCCTGCTTGGAAGTTGTTGAACACCCCCTCCAAAAACTTACCACGCAGGGTAGAGCTCCAGTGGGTGCCGGCTCACTCTGGGAATCCAGGAAACGAGGCTGCCGATAAATTGGCCCGAGGTTTGATTTGCCGGGCTCAGGACGGCCTCGGTCCAGGTTTCTCGAGAGAGCGGGCGCACACCTTTGCAGAGCTCACGCAAATGCCCCGCTTGAACCGTCGGACTTACCCTCCTCCACACCCCTCCCTTACCCATTCCCAACAGATCATCTGGAGACGCCTCCAGACCCGCTCTCTCTCATCCCCTCAGCTGCTATCTCTCTACTGTGGCACCTCCCCTGCATGCACCCTGTGCGGCGACCCTCACGCCACACTCTCCCACATCCTTTTCGGCTGCCCTGCTGATCCTCCCCCGCAGGGACAGCCCGCGTTATCAAGTTGGGAGGGCTGGGAGGTCGTGCTCTCGTCTCCGGACCCGCCATCGCAGCTTGCTGCGGCGCTTCGGGGTGCCGACGTCATCGACAAACACCGCATGAACGTTACGACGTAGAGTGGGACCGTGCGGTGGTCCAGGGACCCAAGGGGGGTCCAAACACACTTGCCATGATAAAGTTTTTCTCTCTCTCTCATATTCACTTGGTATTTTAAAGCGGAAGCCTTTAATGTCTCATCGTTGTAAGCAGCAGTTGTCGACAGAAAATGTCACGCTTTTCAATTGGTGGAAACGGTCGTGACGTCACAGTGCGCGAATTTCAAACGAGGCCAATTGTACTTTGGCTAGTAACCGTGCAACCAATTGAAGGGATCGTATAGTGATGCTCCAATTAAGTGGGACTGAGCTTAGTGAATTGCTTAATTACCCAATTAGCCTAATTAGCTTTACTAGTCAGGCCATATAAATAAATAAAACCGATTAAGAAATTGGTCGAGCTCAGGAATCGAACCCCGGTCTTCGGCGTGAGAGACGAGCATGCTATCCACTCCGCCATGCCAGCTCGATGGTTTGAAATGAACAAAGGCGCGTCTAGTGAATACGGTGTCTTCACTCACTCTCATCCTCCTCCATTCCCTTCCCGCGAGGTTTAGGTGTCCACCGACAAATGAGAGATTTCCTTTCCTCAAAAACCAATTTACTGACGAGCGAGGCGTAGAAGAGAGAGAGAAAACTTTATTTACAGAGGAATTTGGGGCACGCCCCAGGGTCCCCGCACGACCCCACTGCACTTAAGTGTTTATGTTCCGAAGGTCCATAACACTGGCAGCACGGCCGGTGGCGATGGTCTGCACGGCCGGGTCCTCCGAGCGCAGCAGGGTCTCCCAGTCCTCCCAGGTCTTGAGGTTCTCTAGGTCCCGCGGGGGAGGGTCCGCCGGGCAGAGGGAAAGGATGTGGAGGGAAGAAGCGAAGGGTTCTGGGCATAGGGCGCAAGCAGGAGTGGGGAAGGAGGGATGATAGTGGGTTAGGGTAAGGGGCGAGGGGAGAGTATGTGTTTGTAATCTGCGCCAGAGTGTTGCGTGTCTGTTATCTAGGGAGGGGTGGGGCGGGGGGTAGAGCTGGCGAGAGGCTCTGTATGCCTGGGTCAGCTCACTGAATGAGTGCACGCGATCCTTCGTGAATCTCCGATCCGAGGCCACCTGAGCCCGGTTTAAAGAACCTCGGGCTAAAAGGTTGGCGGCCTTGTTTCCGGGATTCCCGGAGTGCGCGGGCACCCATATCAGCTCCACTTGGCGGGGCGGGGGGGCATCGGGCGAGTCCAGTATGCCAACAGCAGGGACATGGACTCGGCCTCGAGCAAAATTTAGAATCGCAGTTTTAGAATCGCTTAAAATGTACCGGGCTTCCGTGCGGGTTATAGCAAGGGCAATGGCGGCTTCCTCTGCAGCCTCTGGGGACGTGTCTGGAGGGAGAGGTAGTGTGAGGAGGGCGGATAAAGAGGAGTCCACCACAGCTGCTGTCGCTTCATCACCCGTGCAGGCAGCGTCCACCCACACGGCGTCCGGCTGGGGGCCGTACGCTCGATGGAGTGCCTTCGCAAGGGCTTTGCGGCGCTGCTCATTGTGGGACGGGTGCATATTCCTCGGGAGCGGCCTGATGAGGAGCTCTCGGTGAAGGGATCGTGGGATGGCGAGGAGGGTTGGGTCGTTGGCCGGTATTTTGATTCCGAGGGTGTCCAGGATATACCGACCTGTGGAGGTTTGTGTGAGCCTGATGTATTGGGCCTGTCGGTGGGCCTCCACCAGTTCCCCGATCGTATTGTGGAGGCCCAGGCCTAGTAATCTGTCTGTGGGTGTGTTGAGGGGAAGGTGAAGTGCTACCTTGAATGCCTTGCGAATCAAAGCATCCAAAGCGTTTATGTCATGTTTGGATAGGTGTAAGTATGGGGTAGTGTACAGCACACGGCTGAGGACAAAGGCATGAATGAGGCGACGTAGGTCGCGCTCCTTCATGCCTCTATGACGTCCAGAAACCCTGCGGATGAGGTGCGATATCGCGCCTACAACCTGCTTGACTTTCTTCAGGGTGGTGGTGTTTTTGCCATCGTTCTGGATGTGCAGGCCCAATACACGGAGGGTTCGAACCTCAGGTACCGGGTCACCATTCAGTTCAATGGCAATGGGGAAGCGGGGGCAGTGGTGGTTTTTAGGCCGGATGAGGAAGAGTTCGGACTTCTCTGGGGAGCAAGACAGTCCGATGGTCCGTGCGTAATTTTGGGTGAGGGTGGCTGCTTCCTGTAAGGTGTTCTCTATGTTTCCGTCACTGCCGTGAGTGGTCCACAGAGTGATATCGTCGGCATAAAGAGTGTGCTTCAGGTGGGGAATAGTGGCCAATTTTCGGGCGAGGGGGATGAGGGTAATGTTAAAGAGAAAGGGGGAAAGGACGGACCCTTGAGGGGTGCCGTTACTCTGAAGAGTGTAGGAGGGGGAAGACAGAGGGCCGAAGTGTATCTCAGCCGTGCGGTCAGTGAGGAATGCTTGAATGTAGGCATACGTGCGCACACCCACATTCAAGGGGGATAGAGCAGTCATGATCGCCTGATGTTCAATGCGATCAAAAGCTTTGGAGAGATCCAAAGCTAAGACTGCCTTGGTGTGACCCGGAAGAAGCGGGTCGAAAATGTCGTGTGAGAGTTGCAGCATAGCGTCCTGTGCGGATAGATGGGGGCGAAATCCTACCATGCTATGCGGGTAAAGATTGTTGTCCGCCATGTGACTTGTGAGTCTCGCTAACACAACATGCTCTAGGAGCTTCCCAAGGCATGAGGTTAGCGAAATAGGGCGAAGGTTTTGAAGTGTAAGTGGTTTGTTGGGTTTAGGTATGAATATTACCTTCGCGTGGCGCCATGACTGCGGGAGGTTACCCTCCCTCCAGCACTGATTGAAGTATTTCGTAATGTGGGTGATCGATTGGTCATCCAGATTACGGAGCATGGAGTTTGTGATTTGGTCTGCACCAGGTGCGGAGTTGGCGCGGAGAGTCAGGAGGGCCGCTCTGACTTCCGTCTCCGTGATGTCGGTGTCGAGTGTTGGATTTGCTTGTCCTGTGTAGTGCGGTAGAGGTATGGGGCCGCCTGGAGATGTGTACATTGTTTGAAGTGTGTCTAGAAGGGTGTCGGGATCGTCAATGTGTTCATGTGTGAGGCGTGTCACGTGGTGCTGTGTTGCTGATTTTGTGCGCGTGGGGTCAATGAGGTGTCGGAGGAGTTGCCATGCGCGTTTGCTGGACAGGTTTCCGGCGATGCTGTCACATATCTGTCCCCAGTTGGATCGGCAGAGCTCCTCAGAGTGTTGTTGGATTTGTGTCTGCAGCGCAGCCAGCCGCTTCTTAAGCGTTCTGTTGTGTTTGTTGCCTTTCCAGCGTTCTAGGATGCTGTGATAAGCCTCCCAGAGGTGGGCTAGGCGTGTGTCAAGGGTAGGTGTTTCGGTTGTAGTTTCAATGTCTCGCGTGTTGCGGTGAACGTCATGCTTGAGTGACTGCACCCATTCGTCGATGTCTGCGATGGGAGTGTCTGGGAGGGCGGTGCGTACAGCGCGAAAGGCATCCCAGTTAATGAGTTTGTGTGTTGTATTTGCGTGACGGGGTGCTTTGTACGGGACAGCGATTTGTATAATGTAATGATCACTGCCCAGTGTATGTTGTGTTCTGTTCCAGGTAACGCCGCGGATACAGCGGCTCAGCGTCAGGTCCGGACTGGTGTCCATGCTGACACTGTTGCCGATCCTCGTAGGCGTCTGAAACGTGTTGTGTACAGTGAGTTGGAGGTTCTGCAAGAGCAGCCAGAGCCTGCGACCTCGATGTGTCGTGGTTGTGTATCCCCAGTCAGTATGCTGACTGTTGAAGTCCCCACCGATGAGTAGGGGATGTTTCCCTGCTAGATGGTGTAGCTTTCGCAGAAGTGATTCTAGCGGGGCCATCGGCAGGGACGGGGGGTGGTATATGTTTGCTATAAATATAGAAGGAAGTGAATGTGTGTGATGTATAAGTTCTGTGATCACGCAGGGCGTCTCAGACGTGATGTGATGAGTTTTGTAGGTGAGGCTGCGGTGGATGAGTGTGGAGGCCCTGGGTGTGTTAGTGGTATCCGAGTGTGTAGATGTGTAGGAGGGGAGGGTTGCCCGGTGTGCAGTCTCCTGTAGAAGTAGTATGTGGGGCGTGGGTGTGATGGTGGGAAGGAGAAGTTGCAGAGGCGCGCGCTTTGCCCGGAAGCCGCGGCAGTTCCAAGTTAAAATGGGTAGATAATTAGTGTTCCCCCCCGCCATATTGGATGGTAGGGGGATTGAGGATGGAAGTAATACCCCTGTCACACGGCCAGTTTCAATGGCCATCGAGTCGAGGGCCATCGAGATTTTCGATCGCCATCGAACTCGAGGGAGTTGTGGAGCTGCTACACGGCAAATCTCAATGGCCATTGAAATCGTTCTCGCGTCTTACGCCAAGCTCGTGTGGCGCCACAATCGCTACGTTCGGTTTCGCGCAAATAACAAAAATATATTGACGAAACTTAACTAAATGTTGAAATACACTTTTTTGCAGTCATAAGGCGCGTTCACACTTGTTCAAAAATCCGGCAAGCGAAGCAGATTCGCCTCGCTTGCCGGAAACTAGGACCTGTTCTCATCTGTTGACGCCCGGGCGAGTTGGAACGGCCGCGCCGCTGCTGCTTCTCGCTGTGCGCACCACGTCGCCGCTCGCGGCGTACACAGATACAGTGAGAAAAGAGCATAAATTTATGCTGTCTACGTACCACGAGCGTATGCACGCTTACGTACGCTAAACGCAGGCGCATTCCCACATTTAATTCAGCGTATGCTAGCAAAGACGCAAAAATAAACTCAGCCTATAGTGGCGCCATCTGGTTGTCAAAACCGGAACCAGTACTGTCAACAAACCGACTCTCTTAGGCCTAGCAGCGCCAGAATCGTCACTCTAAATAAAAAATAAAGCAAACTTATCACTTATACGTTTTCTTGTAGGCAAGATGAGACGAAGCGAAAGACCGGTGCCCCATTTATGACCACTGAACGGACAGAAAAAGGCAGCAACAACGAGAATTCAGTCCGAAGCGAGGGGCCCGGCTTTGAGGGCGCCGCCATGTTTGTTGTCGTTCGAAGCAATGCTAGCAACCTTGGGCAACGCTCGAAGGCCCTCGAAATCTCGATAGAGTTCCGGGCTGCTCCGTCGACTCGATAGACTATTGAGTCGATGGCCATTCAAACTGGCCGTGTAGCAGCGCTCGATCGCCTTCGAGTCGATAGACTATCGGTTCGAGGGCCTTCGAAATGCCCGTGTGACAGGGGTATAAGACGGGTGTCAATTGGTATGTGTGTCTCAGGATAGGTGGTTTGTGCTTGCGGAGGAAGGATGGGGGGAGTGGAGGGGGTTTGAAGTTGGGTGAAGCGATGGTTAAGATTATGTTCCAAGAGTTCCATCATCTTGGTAAGCATAGCGTCCATGCGCTGCTCAAGTTTTTCGGTGAGGGTGGCGGCAAGGTGACTGAATCTGGCCTCGAGGCGTGCGTCTCTTTTAGTTTGTGGTCAAATTTGGCTTCGAGTGCTGCTAATTTAGCGTCTATTTCTGAGGGTACGGGAGGGGGTGTGGCGTCTGTGGTGCGTTGTTTCTTTGCGGGAGGGGTGCTCGATGTGTCTGTGGATGATGGGGTCGAGTTAATGACAGCGGGTGCGGGTTTAGGGGGCATGGAGGTGGCGGGGGTGCTTAGGAGAGAGGAAAGGCGGCTTACCTCTTCACGCAAGGCCTTGAGCTCCTGGTCTCTCGGATCTGCCTGGGAGGACTGGGGTGGTGGGGGATGACGGGTAGCCTTGCCAGAAACGCGGTCTGCCCAGGTGAGACGCGTGGCGTTCTTGCTGCCATTCTGCCGGCTTGTAGAAGGCGACCGGGAAGTCGTCGAGCTGCGTCTGCTGGCTGTGCCTGGTTGATCGCAGCGGGAAAGCCGCGATGTATCTGGAGGAGAGAGAGCGTTCTTCGGGGACGCTAGTTTGCGGCCCCGTCCCTTGCAGTTCCCGGTGCCGGTCATATGAGGGCCGCCGCAGAGAATGCAGCTGGGGGTGCATGAGGGCACATCTTCCTTTGGGTGGGACTGCCCGCAGCGGGGGCACTTATGAGACCTTGGATGGACGCACACATCCGCCCGGTGACCTGGGACGCGGCAGTTCGTGCAGGCATCTATATGCCCGCGGTACGGTGTGCATCTGTGGAGGGCTCCTCCATAAAGAACTGCGCGTGGGACAGGTCCAGCCCGAAAAGTTACTAAGATGGAACGCGTGGAGCCCATTCGGCGGGCGTCCACGATGAGGGCGTCTGGGTTGCCGGTGAGCAGGTCTTGCAGGAGCTCTGACGGGGTCTCATTCCAATAAGCATTGGAGATGACTCCGCGTACTGCTCCGTCCGGCGGGGCTATGTAAGGTGCTACGGCGAATTCCTTGCCTTGGTGTGTGATGGTGTTCACCCGAACCAGAGCGAGCGCGTCATCCTTTAGGGGCGTGCTTACGGTGCAGGTGTTGTTGACCGGGTGTACCCTGATTTGGGTACGCGCTGGCTCCTTAAGCTGGGACGCCGCTTGGAGGATGGCCTCTCGTAGTTGTCGGGGTGGAAGCAGGTCCAGCTGCAGCCCGCCTAGTGATCTAAAAACGATCTTGTAATCTGCAGCAGGAAGCGGTGGCTGCTGCCGCGAACGCTGCGCAGCTGTGCGCGTTGCTTGCAGGTGCACTGACTTTTCAAGGCATGGAGACTTGGGGGTACCGGTAGCAGAGGCTGCGCCCTCCTGGCGTCGGGTTGTTGAAAGGACGTCCTTGGAGCGGGCAGGCACACTAAGAATGTGCGTCCAGTCCCTTGGGTCGTAGTCGTTGGGGTTAAGAACCTCTCCCTGCACCTGCACCTCCATGATGGCGTCGGTGGCGGAAGCGTCCGTCAGCTCAAGAGGCAGTGCCCTACTCTTTGAAGCTCTGCGGCATACGGCATACGCGAAGCTCGGCTCCGACCATCGTAGTGAAGCCTTTCGCTTCAAAATTGGCTGTGGCTTAGCTCTCCGATCGCGTAGAACCGAGTGGGCGATGGCGTTCTATGGACTCCTTGGCAGCGTTGCAAGACGCTGTCGCGTTCCACTCTTAGGGGCATCAGTGACCACACTTTAGGTCAAAAAAGTGCCCCCCTGAATTTTGTGAGACAGTTACTGCGTAATTTCCTTTCCTCAAATACAATTTTCATTTTCTTCATTACGGCTCCTCTTTATCTATCTTCTTTCACTCCCACTTCCTCCCTTCCTCTACGGTGCGGTTCAGGTGTCCACCGAGATGACAGAGAATTACTGCGCCATTTCCTTTCCTCAAAAAGCGTTGCGTTCAAAGGGCAAGGCATCGCGCTGAACGGGTGGTGTTCCGTGGACTTCCTGGCAGCGCTGTCGCGTTCCACTCCTAAAGGCGAAGCTTAAGCGTCATTAATTAGCAGTTAATTAGTAGTCAGGCATTAATCAGTAATTAACCATTAATTAGTGATTTGCCATCACTTAGTACTTAGTACTCAATTATGTGTGACGCCACCGGTGCCACAGAAACAGCGAAGGTTGTGCGGAAAACGCTTTCGCCTCTACCCACTTTAGACAGTCAAAGTGCCCCCTGAATTTTTGTGGTTTCTGGGGATCGGTATTTGGGCTTAGGATGGACGCTACTATATTGGTTGTCACCTGAAAGCTTGGCTGCAGCATGGCGACAGTGAAAACCCTGTGAGAGCGACAGCGGCCACTAGTAAACCATGATAGCGGCTGTTTTCTGGCCAACAAATAACGCGATTACTTTCTCTCGTTTTTTTTTATAAAAACACGATTTTCGTATATGGGTCCAGCCTGCGCATTCATTTTCAGCGCAACTGGCTTGCAATGTCACTCTGGAAGATCGAGCGTACCGGTCAGTAATATATCTATATGTCTCTAGGTTGCGCCTGTCTCGGCCGAGTCATCACTTTCATCTATCTGCTTAAGACGGCTCATATCTGTCGTTTACCTTGTGAGAAATACTGAAATGTCCGTAATGCTGAGAACAAGATGTTATGGCTGCATTTTAAGAACTGGAATACGCGGTAAAGAAACAACCACGTGTTGAATATACCGTCAATTTGAATGCTATCTCGATTTTTTTGCTGTTGTTGACACTTTCGGAGCCCGCAAAGCCATCTGCTGAAGACTCTTGCTACATAAGCCATTTATTTACACTTTTTCACTCTGTGACTACGGGGGCGCTGGCAAGTGCAAGAAAAATTTGATTTTCTTGTTCATTTCTCGGGTGCTGGCTTTGCGCTACCAGAATAAGAGACAAGCTGTGAGCGGTCGCGCAATACATCAAAAACGAGCAATGATAGGAATCAGGGAGCAACTTGTACAAAAAATAAAAAGCGGTAGGGGCTTAACGTTGTTAAACCGAGCAGACATGCGAACGGATATGTTTAGCCTGTTTGGCTCATGGTTTTGCTTTGCTGGGTCATCGGCATGTCTGGCGACGATACTACACTCAAGCTAATCTCTGATCGAGGTTAAGCTTGTCTAATAAGTGTTCGTTCCACAGCTGGAAGTTGATGAAGACGACGGTGTGCAATGCGTGCAGCGGAGAGTGTGCTGCAGTTCAACACGATGCGTGATCGGCTGCGGGGATCGCATATGGGGAGAAAGACGAAGACGGCGTTCTGAACGGTCGCGTTTTTGATGCTCTCCGCAGAAATGGATAAATCGGCCTTAGGCCGAGGTACTGTTGCGGCTTCTGCTGCCAGTAATACTTACCGTACTGTTCTTCCCCGTCTTCCTGCTGGTAAACTGGTTTTTAACTCCGTATTTCTGCATGCGGACCTTGCTGGCCGTCCCTATCGTGCCCAGGACTTCAGAGATGCCTTACGGGGTGTCGTCGACCTGTGTGACATCAGCTCTATCGGACAGTTTCAGATGTCTCACGTATGGATGATAACATGCAAGACAGCGTTAGCGAAAGCTAAGCTCGTGAGCACTCAGGAGTTACAAGTGAAAAACCGCCGTTGTCTAGTGATTGACCCGGAACCGAAGACAGTAAAGCTCAAGATACTTTGGCTCCCTGAACACCTTGAAGATGTTTACATTCGGGACGCCCTTCGCGCTTGCGGAACGATTGCGTCCATCACAGTGGAGCACTGGAGGGTTCCAAAAATGGAGGGCATGCGCACCTTGAATCGAGACGTTGCCTTGACTCTTGCTGATGGCGTCACTGTCAATGATGTGCATCATTTTGACAATTTGCGGTGTACAATGTCTGGTTTTTGTGCCAGGAAGGCCACCACTGTGTCTCCGTTGCCACAAGGTTGGCCAAATACGCCTTCATTGCCGCACTCCTCGGTGTGATGATTGTCGGCGTTTCGGCCATACTACAGAGGAGTGCGTAGTGTCGTATGCTGATAAGCTACGCGGTGGCACCCGTGTCATGGACGACGCATTGCAGGAGCACTTGATGGACGCAACAGAAGTTTTGGATGCTGCTGGTGGCACGCCAGCCGTTGCGCCCATTGACTCAGCGACTACTGACCAGCTGTCTGGCCCCGTTCCTGCTGTGCAGCATGAGCCTACCCAGACTTCACAGATGGAGCAGCTATCTGCAGATGATGAGCGTCGATGCCTGGCGGAGCAGGCTCCAGCTATATGTAGTGTCAGTGATGGCACTCTTGGCGCACGTGCCTGTGCTGTGCGTGGGCCAGAGGAAGACAAGGACGACGGTGTGGCTCCGGCGTCGAGTGCCTGCCCTGCTATATCTTCTGAGGCTCCTGCCGGATGTGCCACACAGGTAACAGAGTGCCAACCTGGCACTTCACTCCCCGACGGCAACTGTGATGCCGATGAGCAAATTTTAAGTGTGGCCTCGAAGCGCGGTGTGTCTCCGAGTTCTGCCTCCTCTAAGGAGGACAGTGTCCCCGCCAAGCACAAGTCCTACCGTCGAAAGTCAAAGAATAAGAAACCTCCTCGGCGCTCCAGATCAAGGAGAAAGGGCGTCAACTCTAGGGAGGTCTCACCTTCCGGAGTGATGCCCCCAGACACCGTGGATGCCTGATTGAAGCTCAAGTTAGCCACCATGGCGTCTAACCAGCAGTTGACTGTCGCAACACTCAACATATGTGGACTCCGTTCAAGGCAGAAACTGGTACAGTTACGCCGATTGCTTTGGGGCAATCGGCTAGACATTGGCGCTATTCAGGAAACTAAGATAGAAAGTGTAGTGATACAGAGATAGCCCTGCGACCTTTCCTAACAGATTACAACGTCTGTGTGTCGTTCTCAGTGGGTCTTTCGGCAGGTTGCTTTCTTTTCTTAAAGAAGAATCTACCTATTTCTGACTTTAATTACCAGGTTGACATAGAGGGGCGTCTGATATGTTGTGACTTTCGACTGCATGGCGAGTCGTGGAGGGTTATCAATGTGTATGCTTCAAATAATCCGGTGCAACGAGCAGTTTTTTTTTCATGCCATTGCAACTCTCCTAGGATGTGATCGTTATGTCGTTTCCATGGGTGACTTCAACTGTGTGTGCGACCCACGCGATCGCACAGGTCCTAACCAAAACATCGATAAGAGCTCTGGTATATTATTGTCTATTACCGAAAACGCAGGTTTAATTGATGCCGGATTGCCATCCGCCTTCACATACATCAGAGGAGCCTCACATTCACGCCTTGATCGCATTTACGTTTCCGTAGATCTCCTTAAACGGCACATTTCATGTGATGTCAAGCCTGTTTCTTTCTCAGATCATGCTATGGTCATTGCGCGGATTGGAGAATGCGCCCGTCCCAAATTTCAGCCGCAGTGGGAACTGTGAAAGCTTAATTCCGAGCTTCTAAATGATGAGCATTTTCAGCAGCGAGTGATGACAGCTTTGGAAACTTGCTTGGTGATGGATGTCCCATTATTTGCAGCTTGGGAGATGTTTAAGCTAGAAGTTCGTAGCATAGCTATTGAGATCGGCTCCGTGAAATCTTATCTTAAGCATGGTGAGGAGAAACGGTTACTTCAGAGTCTTTGTAATCTGCATGCGCTTGAATGTGAGGCTCCTGGCTTGTACACAGAGGAAATTGGTGCTGTTAAGTGCAACCTTCAGAAGTTTGATGCAGAACGCTATCGTGCGGCCCGTGTACGATCCCGCAGCAACCGTGATCTGCACTCTGAGGAGCCTACTAGACAGGCCTTGCTAGATGAGCGTCGTCACGTGGCTGCCAAGCGAATTTCTGAGCTCTACTGTGGTGGTGCCCTGGTCACAAGTACAGATGTCACAGTTACCGAGTTTGAAAACCACTATAGCTCTCTGTTTGCTGCCACGTCTAGCACTGCTGATGATGATCATATAGCGCGATTGGTGTCCATGATTAACCCACTTAATGAGGATGAGTGCAAGGCAATAGGTGGCTCTTTAAGCTTGGGTGAATTGCAAGATGCGATTGATCAATTGCCGCTTTCAAAAACTCCGGGGCCTGACGGCCTCTCAGGAGAATTTTTCAAGGCATTTAAATCTGTTCTAGCCCCTGTCCTGCTCCAAATTTTTGAGACAAGTATTGATGTTGAATTTCTGCCTCAGTCATTTACGAAAAGTCATATTGTCTTTATACCAAAAACCGAGGATAAGGAAAAACTTCAATTTGTAGATGGCTACAGACCAATCACGCTTTCTAATGTAGATTATAAGATTTTTGCTAAAGTACTCTCAAATCGGCTGCAGCTTGCAATGTCTACTTTGATTGGGCCTCATCAAACATGTGGCTTGCGGGGACGATCAATACAATCTAACCTACATGTAGCGCGTACGGTGTTGCAGTATTGCAGTGACGCTCAAGAACAATTAGCAATGCTGCAAATTGGCCTGGCAAAGGCATTTGATCGAGTGTGCCATGCATTTCTTTTTGCACTTTTAAATCACGTCAATCTCGGTTCAATACTTTCTACTGGCATACGCCTTTGTTACAAATCCTGTAACACGCGCTTGATAGTTAATGGCTGTCTCTCGCAACCAGTCCCAATTCAGTCTTCGGTGAAACATGGGTGCCCACTGTCTCCGCTCCTGTTCGCATTATACTTGGAGCCACTTTGCATAAGTGTTATAAACAGTAGAGCTGTCAATGGTTTCCGAATAATGGGCCACGAACTGAAGGTATTGGCTTATGCAGATGACCTTGCGTTTTTTGTACTGATAAGCCAAGAATCGATGAGGTTATTCGTTTAACGGAGGACTTTGGTTCGGTGTCAGGAAGTCGGATTAATCGTTCTAAGAGTTGCGGTCTTTGGTTTGGTAGCCGGGGTTCGACACCTGCTGAATATGCTGGTATAACATGGACATGCAGGCCACCAAAGTACCTTGGCGTCCCTTTAAGTGCCTATAAGCATAGCGCACATTATTGGAAAGACCGCGTGTCAACTCTTCAGCGCTATGCTCAAACGTTTGTCCCCCATGGCCTCTCAATTTTTGGCAGGGCGACCGCCTGTAATCTGTTTCTCGCCACTAAAATATATTATGTACTGCAAATTATTCATTGCGCAAGGCTTCCTATCCAGCGTTTTCACAGGGTTTTCGCTACTTTTGTGTGGGATTCGTCTTTTGAATCCATGAGGCGTGATAACCTTTTTCGGCCTGTAAGCGCTGGCGGCCTTGGTCTAGTTCACCTGTATGTCCGACAGATAGTGTCACGTTTCATGTTTTTCCGTGACACTACACACCCAATAGTACGTTCATTCCTGCAAACAAATTTAGTTCATGTTTTACCCAACCTCATTGTGTCTTCCAATGTTTGTGACCGTCCATGTTTGTGGGGCATAACGCAAGAGGTGTATTTGGCTGTCCGTTTCCTACTTGTTCGTTTTTCTCCTGAGTTCCTTTTTTTAGTGTCGAGGAAAAAGTTGTATAAGGATTTGATTAGTATGCTCTTCCCTCCGCCCATGTACCGCTCTCTGTATTTTGGTTTACCGGGGCATAACGTACTCAAAAGAGTGCGTAAGATGCCAGCCTCGCCGTGTACAAAGACCTTTTTCTTTAAGTTACACACCGGTACGTTGCCCGTTAGAACATGGTTAGATAAAAAGGGCATTTTTGTGTCTACCGTTAATTGCCGCCTTTGTGATGAACCAGAAACAATTGAGCATTGTTTCATCAGTTGCAAAGATGCAGTACTCTTCTGGGATATCCTGCAACGCACATTTAAAAAAAGAATTCATCTGACTCCACATTCTGTTCGCTATCTCACTGCGCTGCCGTTTGTTGATGAACCCCTGGACATGTTCTTTCTGATTGGACTGCACAGCCTCTGGAAAACCCGCATGATGGACAGACACTGTGAACCTATTGTGTCTACAAAGGATCACTTCAGTCGAATGGTTGTTCATCTAAGAGACGTGTATGCCCAGACTGAGTACGAACCGGAGTGGCACTCACTATTAGTGATGTGCTCTGCATTGCCCCTTTTCTAGTGCATCGTCTTTTCAATATGCATTGTTTACCACTGTTTTCATAATGGCTTGTATATAGTTCATGTACATAGAACATTACATCACTGTAATAAATACCATGTTGAGGAAAAAAAAAGCGGGGATAGCATGTGGCTCTCGCGCAGTGGCCAGCGAAGCTGATCTGTTCACGTCGCCGGGGGTTCGAAACCCAGTCGCGGCAATATTCATTTTATTTCTGCACCCTCACAGTCAGGGACGCCACAAGATTCTTGGTTGGATTTTACCCCATGAAGCAGCGCATTCGCACCAAAAGCCATAAGCTGTCTGAAATGCAACATCGTCACAGATTCGTGCTCAAGTACGCTGGTAGGCCTTCGAACATCCGTGTGACGGCGGCGGGCCTGAGTTACAGCTTCTCGCGTTGCAGCGACACTGCTTCTCCGTGTAAAGGTCTCTCAAAGGCGGAGGAGCGGCTTCTGCTTCGCCTATATACAAATACTTTGCTGTGCCCGGCAGCTCTAAAACACTTTGACCCTTCTTTCTCTGGCAGCTGTCCGCACTGTGCGGAGAAGTCTTCGGACATCTACCACATGGTGTGGGCCTGCCCCTCCAACCCTGCTATCCCCCCTCAGCCCAACCCAACCCGGGAGGACTGGGAGGCGACCCTGCTCGGCTGCTCTGACCTGCAGGCCCAACGGGCCCTGGTCGCGCGAGCCCGGGCAGCGGCCGACGCCACTGGGGTCCCGAACTAGGGACCTCCACCTAGTACTTGTGAGGGATGACCCCCTTTGGGTCAGCTCATACCTCACCTCCCGAAGTTTATCTGTAAATAAATGTTTTCCACCACCACCATCTCCGTTGATCGCAAACTCGTGAGACCGAATTAAATCCGCGGGGCAAAATGCCTCTCTGAGACACGGACATGCTTGGAGTCGAACACGCTTTCCTGTCGGGGTATCGGCCGATCATATTTTACGCTGCTCGTCGTCGCTCGGCAGACACAACGGCGAAGCCTTTTCCTCCGTACCTGCTTAGCCGGAGCGGCAACCCGTCACGCAGCAAGTATTCGGCATCGCAAGCTTGAGCTTCAAGTACACTGTACTTGTTTTGCGAACGAAGGCAAAGTCAGAAGAGAAAATATTTGCTGCCACACCGCCTGCGTCCCATTCCGCCCGTAGACAACGACCATGCAGACGCTCGCATGCTCGCGTCGTCGCTTCCACATATACCCTGTTACGACCCATCTAGAGACCCGCGATGAAACGGTGGTGGATTCAACAGTAGCGGCAATTTCGACGGGTCGTTTGACCCCCAAGATGACCCCACGGCTCGGTGCCAACGACCTTCTAGAAGGACCGACGACCGGGGAAGATAGGTTGCCCTTCGTCTGAAAAAAACCCGGAACGAATCAGAGGAAGCCGGCGCAGCTGCGTCTGCGACGTCGACATGCCACACCTGTGTTCGTTGGACGCCAGCTGCCAACACAGTGCTACAGTGATGCGGCGCTTCCTCCTCGCCAGTTCCCACGTGTGGGCTCTCAACAGGTGTCTTCGTTAGCTGTGACGTGTGGGGCCGATCTTTT
Organism: Amblyomma mixtum; assembly: GCF_055824585.1. Lineage (NCBI taxonomy): Eukaryota > Metazoa > Arthropoda > Arachnida > Ixodida > Ixodidae > Amblyomma > Amblyomma mixtum. Next base: position 204,866,568 of record NC_143012.1, on the reverse strand, counting down.
GTGTCACGATGAATTGCCGCCTGGTGAAAGGGCTCCACAGGTGCCTTCGTTGGCTGTGCTGTGTAGTGCCGATCTTTTGTGTCGTGATGAATTGCCGCCTTGTGAAAGGGCGGAGCCTTGGGCTATTTAACTTGCGCCCAAAGTGAGCACGAACGCTCTGAACCTTGGGTAATAGGTTCATCCAGTGTGGCTCTGAACCTTGGGTAATAGGTTCATATAGTGTGGCTCTGAACCTTGGGTAATAGGCTCATCCATTGGCTCTCGGCCCTGGGTAAAAGGCTCATCCAGTCGTTCGACGTCATGAACTCTTAAATTTTGATTCCTTGTTCTCCTTTTTGTAAATTGATGTAAATAAGTGTCTTAGTTTCTTGCCATTAAATCTGCTTGTTTTTGTAATCTCCAACTTCGAAGCTTCAGGCTTTCCTCAGCCCGACGACTCAACACGCTACCAAATGGAGCCCGGGTTCGAGCTTTCCTGTGCGCCACAACAACTGGTGGCAGCGGTGGGATTCTGCTACCTTGAGTTGCGACAACCCCTAGATAGAGTTCCTGGCGCCGTCTCGTGGAAGGCGCGGTCAATATATGAAGTTCTCCCATAGCGTTACGGAGAAGATTCATGACCATAAAAGCTTTGAAGAACTATTGTCATAGGTTGCTGTGCATATATACATAACCATGTGTCACATTTGACCTTCAACTTTGACCTTGGCCGTTGACCTTGGCATTTGACCTTGAACTTTGAGATTGGATTTTGACCTTGCAAGTTATCGGCAGACGGAGTAGGAAAGCAACGTGGTAATCACTTTGTGTCACGTGAGATCACCTGTTATTTTTAAACTCCACGGGTTTTCTTTTCTGCCACAAAAACCGCCCACGCTAAGACTATCTCGTTGGAAGTGCCAGGGCTGGACATTATTGGTGGAGCTCCACAAATTTCCTAGTGACGCCTGAATGTTTCAAGCTATATTTAAAAAGAGAATTGTTTATCTCACCTAATTATTCAAATAGGACGAGCGAAAAAAATGGCGCTGTAACTTTAGATAAACCCTAACAACATCCATGCGTTTTCAGCTCTGAAAAACGATTAGGTTTTTTTAAAATCTTGGTTGAAGATAGCTGGGACACCCTGTATATAGCGGTAGGTTATATTCTGCGCATTTCCTTGCGCAACATATATCAAAATGCAGTCACTTGAGCGCTTAGTATTCGATGCCAAGCACTCGAAAGCAGCGACTGCAGCGCGGGAGGAACACACGGGAGTGAAACAGGCAGAGCTACTAGCAGTGGTCTTCTGTCTCAAACTTCGCGGTCTCTGCATCGGAATTCTCCACTGACACCATGGGCGAGAGTCAATGCGAGATGCCTTGAAAATTTCCCCGCACCTAGGACCCGAGCACTGAGATGCCGAACTCAAATGGCCCCAGCAGCAGCGCGCACACTCGCTGTCCGCTACGGGCGCACCCGCCCCAGAGCCGCAAAGCCACTCAAAGGGGGAGTTACCAGCCGCTCTGCAACTTCGCGACAGAGGAGATAGAGAGCGAGTGAGAGAGAAAGAACGGAAGTGCCAGCAGAGGAGGAACGGATATAAGCAGCAATAAAAAAGAGACAGTGCGCGTAATGAGGAGACGTAACAGCAACGTCACCACTAGTTTCACGTGACTAGGTCGGGCGGGTGTGCACATGGGCGTGCAGAAACGCTCCTTTCTGACGAGCCCACATGCCGACGTTGGAAAGTGCGAGGGGTGTACACGCGGTGATGCAACGACCTTGTCGCGGCAATGGCAGCATTTTGTCGTTGTCTTCGCTTGTATGGCGTGATGGGAAGTTATTAGCATTACAGTGTAAGCCCGCCTTGATTGCCGTGTGTTTCAGATCGTGCGAATTTAAGCTGGAACCGCATGGAGCGTTTTTCGCGAGCGAAAAACGCGACGCGCGGCAACCGCCCGCGTTGCCGCTGACGCGCGAACACCCGCACGAGAAAAATGAACTTCAGAAGCGGCGCTGTCGCGCCGCGTTCTTTCGGGTTGCCAGACCGCACAACTGCCAACGAGGTGAATTATCTGTTACCGCATATATAATATGCCCTTTAAATTACAGGGCACTACAATAAAAACAATCTTCATGTAATTATACCTCGTTAAAGGTTCTCTTGTGCATGTTGGCCGAACACTACGCGCGAACGAACACGATGCGTGAATGCCCGTGGCTCTTTGGACGTGCTCAACACCATAGAGGAAGAAAAAACTAGGAGGGAGCACGACGTCACAATCTTGATGCCTAGTCATAAAAAATATAATCGGAAGCATCATGGGAAATAGGCCCTCACGTGACAAGGCAGCGGTAGCTCTTAGCCGCATTTCGGTTTCGGTTTCGCTCTCTCGTTCTACGAGAACAATGGTGAGCCTCTGTGCATTCATGAGCAGGGGGACTTGACTTCCCGCTTGCTCTTCGCCAGGTAGTGCACGCGTGACACGAACGCTCCGTGGGTGCTACCTCGGACGGTATAGACCGTTTACAGCGCGCAGTTCTTCCGTTTGAGACCAGATGGCGCCACAGGTGCACTCGAAACACAGCGCCATTACTTGCCTCGTAAGTCGCCGGCGTGTATGCCTCGACGCAGCAGTGGAAATGTGGAAAGAGCAAATGCATACTCTGTTGTGGATTGCAAGAATTGCGACAGGAGGTTAAAGGTACGGGATGCGATCGTTTGCGAGCTTCACGGAACCGAACTGCACAAGTACATACTCCCCTGCTCGCGCCCGTTGGACATCCACCCTTTCTGAACGGGCGAATATAAAAGGTCTCTATCTTGGAAAATCTGCGAGGGTAAGTGCGCAACATAGCCGCATGAACAAGCTGTCCCGCCACCGAAACGTCCCAAAAAAAAGACGACTTACGCTCCTCTGCATATTGGGCAGTGCATAGCCGTCTATGCCGTGCGAGCGGACAACGCTTACGGTCAGTTCGTGTATTACACACCGCCTTGGTGCTACTGTTGAACTTCGCTCCAAGTAGCGCGGTTTTCGTGGACCACAATCGGAATAAAGCATTTGTGTTACGGCTGCTGTGCTTTGCGGTTGTCACTTCCTCGCGATCCATGCGAGACAGTCACTAGAAGTGACTCCGGCTGATTGCTTACAACCAACGAGACCGCGAGCATTTTCATGTCCGCATATCGAGCATGGAGCATGCCACAATTTTATACTATGTGAGGTTGACATAACTGTGAACCTCTTGTAGTGAACGCTCTGCCATGCGCGCGTTATAACAATTATATCGCGGAATCCTTGTAAACGATTGTATGCAAGCTTGTGAGGCTGCTTGACGCATGGTACTGCTTACATGATTAGGTAACATTTGTTTAGTTATTTATTTTTGTCGCCTTCGCCTTCCTTTGTTCAGCAAACCAACAGAAAATGTTTTAGGCTTCCTAAGCATCTTTAACAGGTTGTAAACAAATGAGTACGATGTACATGCGAGCGTTTTAGAGCAGTGTCTGCATGCATGTACACAATACGACAACGACGTGCGCAGACGCAGGGTCATTCAACCTTGCTGTTTTAGGTAATAACAATAAAATATATTAAGCAAAGCCTTCAGCGGCATTCAGGCGATCCACCCGTTGCCTCGAACACGCGGAGAGCTCAGCGGTTCTTCGCGACATGAAGCCCGATCACGTTTTCACGCCTAAAGTGATCATATAAGGGTTTTCCATGTCCTTCGAAGCTTCGGACCAACCACAGTGTCGTCTTCCCACTCCTTTACAACCTTATCAGAGGAAACACTGCCTGTCGGAACCGAAACATCAGACGCAGCAGCCGTCGCGACGAGGCGCGCGTCGAGCGGTCAGGAGGCGAATAATGGCGGCGTGATCACGTGATCAAAGATGGCAGCCCCCACGATACGCCGCTGTAAAGCGTCTATAAGCGGCCGGGCGCCCCACCCCGGCCGCTAGTGTAGTGTGCCGCGCGCGCGATTAGTCCGCTGCGTGCGCGCGGCTACGTAGTACATACAGTTTACTTCTTTTTGTAAGTGATTGTGCGCAGTGGCCGGGAGACCCCGCGCATGGGCAGACGTAAAGCCGCCGGCACTCTCTCACGACAGCGAGAGAGAGAAATACTTCACTGCTGCATTTCACGCCGGAACTGCGTATGTGCGCGAGCGTACTCGGCGCGACTTGTGCCTCGTGAATAGCGGCGAACGGCGGGCCCATGGGCGGGCCGAAGTCCGCCTGCCCGAGAGACAGAATCTTGCGCAGCTTCCCGGGGCGCTCGTTAAACACGTCCGTGCGCCGTGAGCGCTCTGGAAGCCACTGCGCCCATTTTTAGAGGCTCGTTTTCTTCGCCTACTCTCGAGTTCTCCGCTTATAGCATGCGCTGAAATAAACGCTCCATATGTGTTTATAACGAGGAAAGGAATTCCTCTCTATTCTCTTTATGAACCACAGTTGAACAGTGACGAGGTCGCGGCCGCACCCTTTGATGAAAAGTTTACCTGCAGTTTTCTACAGTGCACCCAAAAACTCGAGAGTGTAATCAACAGAAGTGTTGAGACGCGGAGCCTTCAGACAACCGCGAGCTCGGTACGCATTCCGCCAAAGCTGCAACACAGGCGCTGCGCTTCTGCGCTACATCGGAGCACGGACGTTCACTAAAAAGCACTGCTGGTTGGCAGTCTGGTAACTGTGGAGGGCCTATTCCCCGAGAGTCAGTACGCAAAAGGGCCCTCGACAGCGGCGTCAGAGGAGGATGGCTTGCAGAGGCTGAGCGCACTCTCTCCTAGCCACGGTGTAAGAATAATATACTCTCCTAGCTCAACAGTAAAGCCAGCTCCTCCAAGGAAAGAGCAAAGTTCCCCCAATAACGTTCCCCCGAGATGCGTAGAGTTCCTGTATATGCTCCCGCAGCATATAGACGCTTTACAGCGGCGTATCATGGGGGCCGCCATCTTTGATCACGTGAGCACGCCGCCATTACTCGCCTCCTGACCACTCGGTGCGCGCCTCGTCGCGACGGCTGCTGCCTCTGATGTTTAGGTTCCGACAGGCAGTGTTTCGGCTGATACGGTTGCAAAGGAGATGGAAGACGACACTGTGGTTGGTCAGAAGCTTCGAAGGACATGTGAAAACCCTAATTTGATCACTTTGGGCGTGAAAACGTGATCGGGCTTCATGTCGCGGAGAGCCGCTGAGCTCTCCGCCTGTTCGAGGCAACGGGTGGCTCGCCTGAATGCCGCTGAAGGCTTTGCTTAATATTTTTTATTGTTATTATCTAAAACAGCAAGGTTTAATGACCCTGCGGCTGCGCAGGCCGTTGTCGTATTGTGTACATGCATGCGGAGACTGCTCTAAAACGCTCACATGCACACCGTACTCATTTGTTTACAACCTGTTAAAGGTGCTTAGGAAGCCTAAAATATTTTCTGTTGGTTTGCTAAAGAATGGAAGGCGACAAAAATAAATAAACAAACAAATGTTACCCAATCATGTAAGTAGTACCATGCATCAAGCAGCCTTCACAAGCTAGCATGCAATCGTTTACAAGTATTCCGCGATATAACAGTTATAACGCGCGCATGGCAGAGCGTTCACTACAAGAAGTTCATAGTTATGCCAGCCTGACATAGTATAAAATTGTGGTACGCTGCATGCTCGATATGCGGACATGAAAATGCTCCAGGTCTCGTTGGTTGTAAGTAATCAGCCGGAGTCACTTTCTGTCTCGCATGGATCGCGAGGAAGTGACAACCTCAGAGCACAGCAGCCGCGGCACAAATGCTTTATTCCCATTTTGGTCCACGAAAACCGCGCAACTTGGAGCGAAGTTCAACAGTAGCACCAAGACGGTGTGTAATACACGAACTGACGGTAAGCGTTGTCCGCTCGCACGGCTATGCACTGCGCTGAAGTTTGCCGTGTCGATTGCAGCGCCGTAACACACAGCATAGCGAGAGGAGCAAGCAGTTTTTGGTGTACTCGTAGCGCTATTCCACGCCACCTTCCTGAGCTTATTGGCGTGAGCTTCTGCGCTCTGTCGAAGCCACACGTGGTTCGTGTCAGTTATCTGGGTTATGTCTGCAGAAGCGAGGCAAATGTTGCTATCAACCAAACGCGGACTTCTAATCGTTCAGAATGTGCCTTCGCGTTTGTAGCGGCCCAAGCGACTGACGGCAGCAGTTTTTAGTCGAATAGCGGAATAACTGCAGTGCCACCTGGGCAGCGCAGGCTCCCCGAGCGTAAGTCGTCTTTTTTTTTTGTGTGACGTTTCGGAGGCGGGACCGCTTGTTCATGCGGCTATGTTGCGCACTTACCCTCGCAGATTTTCCTAGATCGAAGCCTTTCTTTCTACATTGGGTATCTGGCGCCGGCGAACGTGTTTGTTGCGTTCGCCCGTTCGGAAAGGATGGATGACGAACGGGCGCGAACAGGGGCAGTACGTCCTTGTGCAGTTCGGTTCCGTGAAGCTCGCAAACGATCGCATGCCGCCCCTTTAACTGTTTGTCGCAATTCTTGCAATCCACAACAGAGCATGTACTTTCTCTTTCCACATTTCCACTGCTGCGTCGAGGCATACACGCCGGCGACTTACGAGGCAAGTAATGATGCCGTGTTCTGAGCGCACCTGTGGCGCCATCTGGTCTCGAACGGAAGAACTGCGATGCGCAGTGCGCAGAGCCATCTTTCGGCAAACAGAAAAACCAAAATGACACGTGCCTTCACGCTTGCGGTGTTTCAGTGCTTCGTCTCGCGTTTCACGGGCGCTACGTAGCTGCCCACCGCTCCTGCGCTTCCCCTCGTGCGTTGCCGGCTGTGCTTGCACCGCTCTTCAAATGCTCTTGAAACGTTTCCTCGGGGCCGATGAAGCGGTCATTTCGGTGCCATTTTCCCGCTGTCTCCAGTAACGATTCCTTCGGCGCCGCTGCCCCTTTGTTGAGTTTACCATCCAGCGTGTTGCTGCGAATATTGCACGTGGTTGGCGTGAGACCGGAGGAGAAGTAGCGCATTCCCCCCTCTCCATCGCGTAAGCACGAATTTCTTTCGAATGTCAAGTAAGCCAGCGCTTTGAATTCATGTAACCGCGTGTCGTGTTATCTTTCGTGTCATGTTGGTTGTTGCGATCTTTTGTTTCATGTTGGCTGCCTTGTGACACTTACTGCGTTGTCTTCTTAGCTGCTTCCTTCACTGACGACAGCGTGCCATTTAATCACGTTCGATTCGCCTTCCTTAACCCCAGGAAGCATGGAACATTAAAATAATGTTATAAATTTGTTGTGTGTTTTGAAGTAGCACTATTTGTTCCTTTCGAACGCTACATTATGCTTTAAGAATAACAAGTAGCGTGATGTTTTTTACTACAAACCCTAGTTACCATTCCAAGTAGACAATATTCAAATGATGACTTTTAAATGTCATTATGATCATTGTTTAAGATCACCAAATAATGTTTATGTTCTACCATGATTATCCGTTGAATGTTCAAAACGGGCTTTTTCTGAGTATATTCTTCTAAAAGTTATATTATAACCGTGACTATAAAAGTGCTTTAGAAGTATCACTGCTTCCCAAAATTTTTCCTGCTTTTTTTTTACGGTCGAGCTATTTTCTAATTAGCTGTATGTCACACCTAAGTCTATTAAATTGTGCCTGCCATATACTGCATGCACGCCACTGTTATTTTGTTTTGTTAGAAGGCTTTGCTTCCTACCCATTCCCTACTGTTGCTCACGAGACGCCCACCAGTAATGGCTACAAAATCTTGACCCCATGGTATCCGTTCGGAGGTGAGCGCATGAGTTGTCCTTTGTGCTGTATTGCGGAGGCCACATTTCACTTATCATTGCGGAAACTAAAAGAGCTTTTTTCGTGGACAGTATTTCTGCCCTGTGTAAAAGAGGGCAAGGACGGATAGGGCTCGTTGGTAATCCGCGGAGCTTAAATGAAACCAAAAACTCTAGCGTGGAAGGGGAATACAGGTAATGACAGCGTTACATGAGTATGGAATACGCAGTCGCGGGTTCGATCCCGGCCGCGGCGGCCAAATTTCGATGAAGGCGAAATTCTGGAGGGCCGTGTACTGTGCGATGTGAGTGCACGTTAAAGAACCCCATGTGGTCGAAATTTCCAGAGCCCTTCACTACGGCGTCTCTCATAGCCTGAGTCGGTTTGGGACGTTAAACCTTAATAAACCAAACCAAACCAGTATGGAATACGCTCTGTACATGTGCTCTCATACCCGGACATTTTGGGCAGGGAGATGTAATCATGTCCTCCAAGCTAACAGAGCATCAGTAGGTTGAACAGAGCGTTATCCTGAAATTACTAAACGATGTGCGCTCGTCGACAATACAGCTTTGCAAAATGTTCTTGTAGTCTCATTCTGTTTTCTCTTTAAATGTTCAGCAGATTGCAATTCCCAAAAAGACGGATGCGCAATATCGTTTGTGACACTATATAGTGAGAAATATAAAGGGTCTGGGGCGCTTCTCGTTACAGAAAGGCTACGACATGGAGTCGGCGTGTAGCGATCACGGAGGCATCGAAAGGAAAATCCGTTGTCTGGATTCTGGGCGGATTGGGGCCAGGATAAATAAGCTACTGGCTACGTTAGAGCACAGTGGGTTGAACCTGAAGGCACCTTGTGGCCGTACAAGCTGCTGCTTAGCGAGGCACTTGCCCGTCCTGAACAAAACCTTGTACGAGGCGGCGATGCAGCTCACAGAACACTCCCCAGGAGCCCTGACGTTAAGCGCCATCCGAAGCGTTGACGTGGACGTCGCGCGTTCCGACAACTCCATAATGGAAGCTGCCATCCTGATCTGCTGGCTGCTGACACACCACCGCTGCATCAGGCGCCTTGTCCTGCGAGCCAGTGCAATTCCCGTGTCGTGCTTTCCAGCTTTGCTCAGCGAGGCACTAGTGGCTAACAAGGGCCTCGTAGAGGTTCTAGCCGACCCATTCGATTTTATCGAAACCTCGCGGCAAGTTTGTGAGTGCCGTGTTCTGGCTAATGCTTTAGGAAAAATATCGCTTGGACTCGTGTGTTTGGATGTCACACCTCTCATAATAGACCAGAATTTCGCGGAAGCCATCGCCAGTGCAATTTGCGGGGGTAACTTGCGCCGCCTGGTGCTCTGGAGCGAAATGTCGGTCACAGTCGCGAAGAAACTATTCTCGGCTTCAACCGCTTCTACGAACTTGAGCTCGTTAGGGATCGCTGGCTATAAAGAGTTCTCGGAGTCGAATGCGGTAGTCCTCGCTTCCGCGCTGAAGCGCAACAAGACACTTCGGAAACTCTCGGTACAGCCTGTGGAAGAGGTTGCCGTTGGTATCATCCTCGCTTCCCTGGAACACAACGGCACTCTGAAGGAGCTCTGCCTTGCTTCCTTTAGTTATCTCTCGCTATCCTTCTCGACACCGTGGGACGGCCTTCAAGCACTGCGGGCCAACAGAGGACTCAGCTGTGTCAAGATTACCGGCACGAGATTTGGCAACAACTTCGCTATGGAAATCGCATACATTCTTCGGGAAAACAACACGCTTCAGGAGCTCAACCTCTCCAGCAACCGGATCGGCAATACCGGAGGTCGTGCACTGGCTAATGCCTTCATTCAAAACTCATCACTGAGGCGTTTCGATATCTCCGATAACGGAATGACTGGCGAAGCACTGGTTCAGAACTTCGTCGATTGCCTGGCTGTAAACAGCAGTCTTGAGTCTGTACGCCTCGGCAGAGTTCACGTTTCTGAACAATGGCAGCCCGCATGGCCTCCGGGAGGGAATGTACATGCTCGTCTCCATGTGACGTGGAACACATATGGACTCGAAGGCTGCGCCCAGCGTCTGCGAGAAGACGACGAGTTCTCTCGACTGTGTGTTGGGTGGACAGGTGACGCCAGTTCTTCTGCAATCGTGGAGTGGTTCTCCGCGGCTCGGACGATGTGTGCCTCGCTGACAGAACTCACCATCCTGTGCCCTTGGCGCGTTGAGTCGGTGAGCTCTGCTGCTGCGGTTGTGTCCTTTTTGGAGGCTACAAATTCTCTGAAGAAGCTCGTCGTAATTCCGACACTCCGTTCGGACACCTTCGTCACTGCCGTCCTCAGCGGCCTCGCCCGCAACAAAAGTGTCTCCGACGTGGAGATCCACCAAGACCTCTCCAGCACCCCTGACGTCAAGGCTCTTCAGGCTATTTTTCGTGCGAACCGAACCCTGCACCGCCTCAAGTTCGCAGCATACTGTCTGGGCACCAAGGCTGTCGGTTTGCTGACGCGTGCTCTAGAGGACAATTTTGTGTTTTTGACATTCGAATTCGAAATCTTCGCTTCGCGGCACAATATGCGACCTCTCCAAAGCGTCCTGAACCGGAATCGGTCTTTTCTGAATCGCGCCGTGGAGTACGTGCTGGGCACGGCAGTGGATTCTCGGTCAGTGGGAGCTCTTGAACTACTCTCCGCGTGTGACTCGCTCATCGATGCAGTGTCCGATGCCTCAGGCAAAACGCGCGAAGAGAGCAAGCTCCTGGTGCTTGAAGCAGTCTGCCGACAAAACTCCTCTTCCGAAGTGTTCAACTCAGTGCACACGTGAAAACGTGTGGCAAGGAAATTGCAATTTCAAAAACAATGATCAGCTTAGACGATTGTGCTGTGTGAGTGGCATTGTTTTCGTAAAAGGCAGCAATGGATTGTTCATGATTTAGAGCACAAATCAGGTGGTGACAAATAAACGTGAGTGGTGTGTTTTCCCCTCTCATCCCAGTGTTTTTTTTATTTTGTGACGTTCTGCTATCCTCATGAAAAAAGCATTTAATTGTAATTTTTTACAGTGGGCGTTGGAGATAGTGGAGATAGTGGGAACTGATAAATATATTTATCAGTTCGCCTTTCAAGCTGCCCAAGACAGAGCTTCACGTTGTGCTTGGTTCTAAGATAAGCGCCAGTGAGTACGGGCGGCAGTCGAAAGAAAGCGCGGCTCCCGTTTTTCAGCATAATTCACACGCCGTGATCAAGCTCGTTATATGCGTATTTGTTTCTTGTTATCTCGGGCACGAAGCGAGTGATGTTTTTTACAAAGCACGGATGAGAGCGCTGTAATCGCGGTGCATTCGGGCGCACAAAAGCATGCTGTCAAGTGGTATTTTTTAAACTCCGCGGGCTGTCGTTTCTGCTGCAGGAAAACGGCCACGTTGAGTGTCTCTCGTTGGAAGTGCCTGGGTTGGAGATTACTTGTGGAGCTCCACAACATTCCTACTGACGCCTGAACGTTTCAAGCAATATTTGAAATGTTATTTTTTTAATCTCAGCTAATTACTCAAATAGGACGAGCGAAAAAAAATGGTACTGTAACTTTAAATAAACCCTAATAACATCCATGCGATTTCAGTTCTGAAGAACGCTTAGGTTTTTTGTTTTTTTTAGCTTGCTCCAAGTTAGCTGGGACACCCTATATATAGCGGTAGGTTATGTTCGGCGCATTTCCTTACGCAACATGTATCAAAATGCAGTGTCTTGAGCGGTTAGTATTCGATGCCAAGCACTCGAAAGCTGCGACTGCCACGGGACAAGCGCGGGAGGAACACACACGCGTGAAACTAGCAGAGCTGCTAGCCATGTTTGGCGCTCTCCATTCAATATCGTCGTTCTCAAACTTCGCGGCCTTTGCATCGGAATTCTCCACTGACACCATGGGCGGGAGTCAATGCGAGATGCCTTGAAAATTTCCCCGCACCTAGGACCCGAGCACTGAGATGCCGAACTCAAATGGCCCCAGCAGCAGCGCGCACACTCGCTGTCCGCTACGGGCGCACCCGCCCCAGAGCCGCAAAGCCACTCAAAGGGGGAGTTACCAGCCGCTCTGCAACTTCGCGACAGAGGAGATAGAGAGCGAGTGAGAAAGAACGGAAGCGCCAGCAGTGGAGGAACAAATATAAGCCGCAATAAAAAAGAGACAGTGCGCGTAATGAGGAGGGACGTAACAGCAACGTCACCACTAGTGTCACGTGACTAGGTCGGGCGGGTGTGCACAAGGGTGTGCAGAAACGCTCCTTTCTGACGAGCCCACTACCGACGTTGGAAAGTACGAGGGGTGTACTCGCGGTGATGCAACGATCTTGTCGCGGCAATGGCAGCATTTTGTCGTTGTCTTCGCTTGTATGGCGTGATGGGAAGTTATCAGCATTAGAGTGTAAGCCCGCCTTGATTGCCATGTGTTTCAGATGGTGCGAATTTAAGCTGGAACCGCATGGAGCGTTTTTCGCGAGCGAAAAACGCGACGCGCGGCAAACGCCCGCGTTGCCGCTGACGCGCGAGCACCCGCACGAGAAAAATGAACTTCAGAAGCGGCGCTGTCGCGCCGCGTTCTTTCGGGTTGCCAGACCGCACAACTGCCAACGAGGTGAATTATCTGTTACCACATATATAATATGCCCTTTACATTACAGTACACTACAATAAAAACAATCTTCATGTAATTATACCTCGTTAAAGGTTGTCTTGTGCATGTTGGCCGAACACTACGCGCGAACGAACACGATGCGTGAATGCACGTGGCTATTTGGACGTGCTCAACACTATGGAGAAAGAAAATAACTAGGAGGGACCATGACGTCACAATCTTGAAGCCTAGTCATAAAAATATAATGGAAAGCATCGTGGGAAATAGGCCCTCACGTGAAATAGGCCCTCGGTTTCGCTCTCTCGTTCTACGAGAACAATGGTGAGCCTCTGTGCGTTCATGAGCAGGGGGACTTGACTTCCCGCTCGCTCTTCGCCATGTAGTGCACGCGTGACACGAACGCTCCGTGGGTGCTACCTCGGACGGTATACGCGGCCGGGCGCCCCACCCCGGCCGCTAGTGCAGTGTGCCGCGCGCGCGATTAGGGCCGAGACAGGACGCTGCGTGCGCGCGGCTACGTAGTACATACAGTTTACTTCTTTTTGTAAGTGATTGTGCGCATTGGCCGGGAGACCCCGCGCATGGGCAGACGTAAAGCCGCCGGCACTCTCTCACGACAGCGAGAGAGAGAAATACTTCACTGCTGCATTTCACGCCGGAACTGCGTATGTGCGCGAGCGTACTCGGCGCGACTTGTGCCTCGAGAATAGCGGCGAACGGCGGGCCCATGGGCGGGACGAAGTCCGCCTGCCTGCCCGAGAGACAGAATCTTGCACAGCTTCCCGGGGCGCTCGTTGAACACGTCCGTGCGCCGTGAGCGCTCTGGAAGCCACTGCGCCCATCTTTAGAGGCTCGTTTTCTTCGCCCACTCTCGAGTTCTCCGCTTATAGCATGCGCTGAAATAAACGCTCCATATGTGTTTATAACGACGAAAGGAATTCCTCTTCATTCTCTTCATGAACCACAGTTGAACAGTGACGAGGTCGCGGCCGCACCCTTTGATGAAAAGTTTACCTGCAGTTTTCTACAGTGCACCCAAAAACTCGAGAGTGTAATCAACAGAAGTGTTCAGACGCGGAGCCTTCAGACAACCTCGAGCTCGGTACGCATTCCGCCAAACCTGCAACACAGGCGCTGCGCTTCTGCGCTACATCGGAGCACGGACGTTCACTAAAAAGCACCGCTGGTTGGCAGTCTGGTAACTGTGGAGGGCCTATTTCCCAAGAGTCAGTACGCAAAAGGGCCCTCGATAGCGGCGTCAGAGGAGGATGGCTTGCAGAGGCCAAGCGCACTCTCTCCTAGCTCAACAGTAAAGCCAGCTCCTCCGAGGAAAGAGCAAAGTTCCCCCAAAAAGGTTCCCCCGAGATGCGTAGAGTTCCTTTATATGCTCCCGCAGCATAAAGACAAGCGTCATGTTTGTAAACAAAGGTGGCGCTGCGGTCGGCAGCGACGCGGGGTGTAGGCAAAAACGTAGCATGCCCACCCCGCGCCACGCGATGTTGCCTTCAAAACCAACTCGCGTACGCGAATATTTCAAAGCGTGCGCATCGCTTGTGGTTAGAAACAATTCTGTTGGTGGTGGTGGTGGTGGTGGAAAACATTTATGTACAGGTATAATACAGGAGGTTATGCATGAGCTGACCCAGAGGGGGCCAGCCCTTACAAATACTAGGTGGGGGTCCCTAGTTCGGGACCCCAGTGGCATCGGCCGCCGCCCAGGCTCGCGCGACCAAGGCCCGTTGGGCCTGCAGGTCAGAGCAGCCGAGCAGGGTCGCCTCCCAGTCCTCCCGGGTTGGGTTGGGGTGAGGGGGGATAGCAGGGTTGGAGGGGCAGGCCCACACCATGTGGTAGATGTCCGAAGACTTCTCCGCACAGTGCGGACAGCTGCCCGAGAAAGAAGGGTCGAAGTGTTTCAGAGCTGCCGGGCACAGCAAAGTATTAGTATACAGGCGGAGCAGAAGCCGCTCCTCCGCCTTTGACAGACCTTTACACGGGCGGGGATAAAGACCATGGCCAGACTGATAGAGTAAAACGATGTCTTTGAAAGTGTAAGCTGGAATAAATTCGAGTTCCTGATCGCCAGGGTCGGAGGGGAATGTCCGGTGAGAGAGCGCGCGGGCGGCGGCGTCAGCTGCCTCATTTCCCTCAAGGCCCATGTGAGCGGGAGCCCAAACGATACGCCGGTGCGCGGGGTCACCGGTGTAGACGCTGTTTTGAAGAATGCGGTAGGCTAGATACGGTACCCAGCCCTGCTCGACGTTCCGACATGCCCCTCGCAAGTCGGAAATAATTGTTTTTGAATTGGAATCCGATGCAGCCAACGCAATGGCGACCTCCTCCGCGTGTGTTATGTCACGGGCTCGGAAAGTAAGGCCGTTCACTGTTTTCGATTGGTGGACGACTGCGGCTGTGTACCATCCCCCATGGTGGGGGCCGGAGGCATCCACGTAGAATACGCCGGGTTTCGATCCATAGTGGAGGGCCAGGGCTTCCGCCCGCGCCAGGCGCCGGCCATTATGGTCCTCACGGTTCATGTTCGCGGGAAGAGGGCGCACGTGGAGGGCGCATCTCCACTGGGATGGAATACGTACGCGCTCTTCCATGAGAGTGGTATGTTGGATGTGTAGCCGGGCAAGGAGGCGGCGACCCGACGATGTCTTCGAGAGACGTGTGTATTGGTTAGTCAAGTGGGCTTCCCGGAGCTCCCGAAATGTGTTCACCATGCCTAGGCCCAGGAGGCGCTTGTTGGAGGTGGTCACGGGGAGGCCTAGAGCCCGCTTAATAATTTTGCGGAGGATGACTTCGAGTGAATCCTCGTCTTGCTTCCGCAGGTGGAGGTATGGAGTCGAATATAGAATTCGACTGGTTACAAATGCATGCGCCAGCCGCAAGGCGTCCTTACATCGTAACCCCCCGCGCTTGTTAGAAACCCGGCGGACCAAGCGGCCCACCTGGTCCCCCACCTGACGGAGTTTGGCCAATGTTGTTTCTGACCGTCTGTCTTGATGTATAAAGAGCCCCAGTACCCGGACTTCGATATTTTCAGGGATTGGACCTGTCTCAAGAGACAATGAAATTTTGGCTGTGCACTTTGGTGAGGGGCGTATGTGCACAAATTCAGACTTTTGGGTGGAGCATTGGAGGCCGCAGCGGCGAGCATAACGGTCCACTATGGTCGCCGCCTCCTGCAGGTTAGCCTCAATGTCTGCAAGGGAACCGTGCGTGGCCCACAGGGTGATGTCATCAGCATACAGCGCATGCTGCACACCGGCGACAGCATCCAGCTGGGCCGGTAGGCGCATCATAGCCAAATTGAATAAGAGAGGAGAGAGCACCGCGCCCTGGGGTGTACCCCTGGTTCCTAAATGAAAAGGACCATGTTCTTTATCCTGGATCCGAATGTATGATTGTCTGTCGGTTAAAAATTGCCGAATGTATTGAAAGGCATTTCTGCCGCAGTTAGTTTGAGAGAGGTGGGTGAGAATGATCTCGTGGGTAACGTTGTCGAATGCACCCTTCAAATCCAAGGCGAGTACGACCTTGTCATTGTGAGGGCATTCCACGGGGTCGAGGACAGCCCGATTGAGTTGTAGCAGGACATCTTGTGCAGATCTGTGTGGGCGAAATCCGAACATGGTGTCTGCGAAAAGGTGTTTGGATTCCATGAACTCGGACAACCTGTCACGTACCATCGTCTCCATGAGTTTGCCCACACAGGAAGTCAGAGAGATGGGGCGGAGGTTGTCCGTGTTGATGGCCTTGCCAGCTTTAGGAATGAAGGTGACCAGGGCGGTCTTCCACTCGATGGGTAGTGGCACTTCCCCAAGCCAGATTGAGTTAATGTAATTCAATAAAGACATGTATGCTGGGTCGGGGAGGTTGGCTAACAATTTGACTGTAATTTTGTCCCGACCCGGAGCTGTGCCGCGTTTCATTTTTGCCAGGGCCGCCTTCAGGTCGTGGAGCTGGAACGGTTGATCCAGCTCAACGTTCTCAGAACCTGCATAAGAGTACGCCGGCCCGCGGGAGTCCTGGGTGGTGCACAAGTACTGGTCCCGGAGTTTGTGCGCCAATTGATTTGTGTTGCCCTGAAAGCTGTGTATTGCTCTTTGGAGGTGTTTATGAGTTTCCGTGCGTGTTTGCGTTGGGTCAATTAGGGCGCGAAAGAGTCGCCACGTGTTCCGGCTGGACATTTGCCGCGCGGCCGTATTGCATCGGGCCACCCAGTTGGAGTCGGCGAGTTGGGCCGCATACTCAGCCGCTCGTTGAGTGAGCTCGGCGGTGCGAGCTTTAAGTTTCCGGTTGTGCTTTTGCCGGCGCCACCGACGGACGAGGCAATGCCGGGCCTCCCAGAGATGGAGCAGGTGGTTGTCCACATCCGAGACCGCCTCTGAGAGCTGAATTTGAGTTTCGGAGGAGCGAAGGCCAGAGACCAATTGTTGTGACCAAGACTGGTAGCCCTGCTCATGTATGGGTGTGACATTGTTACAATTCTGCCTGAACTTGGTCCAATCTGGGAGTCGGGCTTGTGTTGTTGGTCGCGCGAAAGGAAGGGTCCTAATCGTAGTATTCAGGAGGCAGTGGTCGCTGCCGAGGGTTTCCTCGGTGTTGACCCAGTCTGCATATTGAATGTTGCGGGTGAAGGTCAAGTCCGGACATGTATCCCTAGTCACGGAGTTGCCTATACGAGTTGGGTGGACTGGGTCAGTGTGAAGAGTGAGGCCCAGCGTTGACGCAAGCTCCGCCAACTTGCGTCCCCGCTTCTCTTCACGGCAGTAACCCCACATCCGAGCGGGAGCGTTGAAATCGCCCACAATCAGGAGGGGGTCTCGACCCGCAACTCTCAGTGCGCGGCTAAAGAGGTCCGCAAATGATACATTCGGCAATTTCGGATTGCAGTATACATTGAGTATGTGTAGCGGTGGGTCCTGTTTGCGGAGTGGGAGGAGGGTCACCATTACATAGGAGTATTCAAGTTGAATGTCTAAGTCGACCTGGTTGGCTGTATAATTTCTATGGACTAACAGACAAGACGAGGGGTCCTGCTGGAACGTCGTATAATTTGTTAGTACGGCGCCTTTCCCTGGCTCTTGGAGGGCAACTACGGCAGGCAAATGCTGAAAGGTTGAAAGGAAAAGTCGGAGGTCGGCCCGCTTGGAACGGGACCGGAGCCCCCGACAGTTCCATTGAGTAATCGTAATGGGGGAAGCCGATTTGGAAAGAGGGGAGCGCCTACACCGGTGGTGTCCCGCCATGCTCAGATTTAGAGGTGAGAAGTGGAAGTGAGGTTGCCCCCGAGCCAGATACCAGGGGCTGAAGCTCAGCAACTGGAAGGGGGCAGCTATCTTCGTCATCGTCAAGGTCATTTACTCGGCGGGACAATCTGGAGGGCCGACCAGATACGTCCTTAAGAGGACCGGTTCTTCGAGAAAGGCGGGTGTTAGTCGCGACGTGTTGAGCGATCATAGATGGGATGGCCTCCATGACTCTAGCGATGAGGCGTTCCATCGCAGTTTCCAACAGGGTGTCAAATTTGGCATTAAGACGGGCTTCGAGTTCGGCAAGGGAAGGTTCCAGAGCCGGCGCCACCGCCGTCTCGCTCTCCATAGCGTCCGTGTCGGGGGTACTAGGGGGAGGGGGAGTTGTTTTAGCTTCTAAGGCTTCAATTTTGGCAAGTAGCATCTCGTTTTGTGCCCGGAGAGAAGCTACAAGGTTGTGGAGCTCAGCGTCAGCCGCCGAGCGAGGGGGAGGGGAGAGGGGGTGGGAGGAGGAGGCAACCCTGCCTGAACCGCTCACCTGTTTGCCATTTTTGACAGCGTTGGCCCAGGAACCGGCCGCGCCACTCTTGTCTTGGGAGCGGGCTTGCTTCTCCTGGCCGCCGTGTGGGGGCGGGGGTGGCACTTGACAGCCCTTGACGTCCTTCCCGCTGGTAGGCGTCTGTCGTTTTGAAGCGTCGCTGCCGACGCTACCAGGGTGATGTGGCTGCCTGCCCGTCACGCTGGATTTCCCGCCCTTAGGGGCGGCTGGCTTGGTATGCCGATATTTAGCACTGCAGTCCCGCGAGTTCGTGGCATGGCCACCACCACAAACCGCACATTTTGGCATACACTGGTGAGGGGCCCGCACCCCCTCTTTTATGGGTGCCTGCTGTCCACACAGGCCACACTTGTCTTGTGTTGGGTTGGGACAAGAGTCCGCCCGATGGCCGACAGTTCCACACAAACTGCAGGCCGGAATAGTGCGCAAATATTGGTGCACTGTGACAATCTCAGAATTGTAGTGTACGTATCGAGGCCTCACCGTGCCGGCAAAAGTGAGCCGAGCCTTGTTTGAGGAGCCGAATTTTCGGATATCGAGTAAAGTGCCGCTCCTCCACTGCACGCAAGGTTGGAAAGACTCAGACGTCTCTTCGTTGGCCACCGTAATGACCCCATAGCAGACGTCCGCTTCGTGTTCTTTGAGATGGCCGGCGAGAGGCACATCTCCTTTGGTCGATTTGATAGAAAAGTCGCCTAGCAGACGGTCTGCGACGTGAGCGTTCCGGGTGCTGGCGAGGATCAAATTTTGTTCCTTGCTTAAAAGGAGGCTCAACTCGGCTGCCTGAGGCGCCCCGAGGAAAGCGCCGAACGCGGCACCGAGGTCGCCGTGTTGAAAGGCGTCCCGGATGGCGAACGATTTCCGGGGCTTGATCACGATGACAAAGTCGTCCTTTTGAAACTTTGGTAAAGGCTTGGGCCTCCACTTGGTAACTGGGTTGCGGCCCTTACGGCCGGAGTCCTTCGCCGCTTGCGAGGCGGGAGCTTGGCGGGTAGCATTTTCGGCGGTTGCCGAGGCGTCCGCCGCTATTTTGGCCTCTCGTCTGGAGCGACGCTCAAGTAGATGGAGGAGAGATTCATTGCGGATCGGGTCCGCGGGTGCCGACTTGGGTTCCGCAGTGACGGGAACGGTCGACCAAGACATGGCGTCCGGGTCATAACCGCGTTGAACGGGCGTTTCCGTCATCTTGCAGAAAGCAGGAGCTCCCTCGCAGCCGAACGCCGGCGCAGCCGTTAGGCTTATCGTCGGCACCGGAGGCGGGAAGGAAAACCCGCTTTAAAATTTGAGAAACTGGGCCCACCTGAATGAAATTGGTGTCCACGGATGCCGATCAGCTTGCCGAATCCAAAGTGAGCAAAATTTATGAGGTCCGACGACTTGAGTCGTGGCTCCTGTCAAAAAATGACGGAGCCGAAGCGCCGCACGTCTGACAGACGCGATACGCTGCGTTCATCCTGTTGGTGACCGGAGAGTAGTTCAGCACTTTTTCAACCTGTTCGCCGGACGGAATTACCTGGCGAAGCGCTGCATAGGCTTCCTTTTGCGCTCCAATGTTTGGCAGCAACGGCGAGGCTACGGCGGTCGACTAGGTTGACTTATTAAATGAAACCAACTTCTGGGCCGATACAGCATACCCTATCGCTAAGTTAAAGAAGAAGGACGACGGGATGCACGACGCGAGGCAGCTTTCTCACATGACGAACCTTTGTGATGTGCCTGCTCTCGTCGAGCCACTACACTGCGGAGAACACCGAACACTACTGGACACTAAAGTCATGCAGGTATGCCTTGAATGAGTCATGCAAATGCGATCTTTCCGTTCTGCCGCCACCGCGGTGGCTAAGTGTTACGGTGCTCGACTGCTGACCCGAAAGACGCGGGTTCGATCCTGGCCGCGGCGGCCGAATTTCGATGGAGGCGAAGTTGTAGTGGGTCCCTGTGCTGTGCGATGTCAGTGCACGTTAAAGAACCACAGGTGGTCGCCCTTCACTACGGCGTCTCTCATAGCCTCAGTCGCTTTGGGATGTTAAAACCCCATAAACCATAAACCAAACCTTTCCCTTCTTTGGATCTTTGTCGAGTGCGCAGCGAACTTAAATGCTTTATTCTGCTTGATGAAATAGACATTGAATGTTAAGAGATGCGCAGGCGAAGGGATAGAAAAGTTTACATCGAGCTACGACGAAGTTACGTTTGCTCTGCAGAGCTAAATGTTTTAAGTCATTCTGCTTGATAAGTGCTTTTCTGGTCTGGTATTTGCTGTTTTCGCCAGGTTCTCATTGGCCAGCAATTGTAAAATTCAGGTAATACGGGAAATAACACTGCAGGATTTTCCGATATCTTAGCGACGTTTAATCGTTTTCTAGGATAGGTGGTGAAAAAACGTACATGTTGAAGCTAGTGGAAGTGAAAGTAGAGAAAAAATTACGCGTCGTACTACTACCAGATTACAGCGCTGCTTCAAACGTCGTGCGTAGTGGCCCGATGAATGCTGAAGGCGACTGGCAGCAGCTGTTTTCATTTTTTTTTTTTTAGCGCGAAGAGATGCCCGGGACGTAGTTCGGGTGATTGCCATCTGAAAACGGTCCCCTGCGTTCAATTTGCGCTCACACCCAAACGGAATGTCGCTTCCAAATTTCTCATAATGAGAGCCGACAGAACGCGAACGAGCTGCAGACGTTGATTCATGCACTGTTCGCCGCATGACTGAAAAGCAACCCTGCGGATTAAGAGACACGAACTATCATATTTCGATGCAGAAATGAAATATACTAGCCGCGCAGCCGATCCGTCGCCGAACTTTTCGCGCTCTACGGCCGCTGCTCATCGCTTTGGCCCATATCTAAATGCGATAAACTGGTGGAAACTTGTGCCGCTGCCTTTCTTCAGCATTGCAGTTCAACCACCCGCACCACAACTCGCCGGAATATTCTAAAACGCGTTCAAAAACGCTCAAGCGTGGCATACCCAATGCACACGGTACCGGCTTTTGCCTACACAACGGCAGATCACACGCACATCTTGTGGGACTGCATCAGAAATCTAAAGGAAGCAAGATCAGGGGCGCGATTACGAATCGCTCGAAATCGTCTCAATCGGAAAGTGTCTCAAAAAGTGTCTCATTTGCCCCGTTCCTATTGGTCGGTCGTGACCAGCGGCCATATTGTTTTTTTTGCGTCACCGGCCGACGTCATAAAACGGGGAGAAGTGTTGACGTTGCTGACCTAATTATGCGAGCCGATTGAGACGTTTTTTTGCGACAGGAACGAGTGGTCTCAAACCGCTTGAGACAGAAAATGGCGGTTGTTTACATGGCCGGTGGCCGCGCGAGCAACGGTGTAAGAGGGTGTATGAAGACGGTTTTGACGTGCCGGACGAGTTGTTTCGACGGTTTGACATAGGAAGGAGCACAATGGCTGTGCGACGAACTCGCCGTTGAACTTGGAGGTGTGCAGGTGAGTGCGCGGTCAGTGGAGCGGCAAGTCTCTGCGCGCCTTCGCCGCCGGTGGGTTTCAAGACACCGTCGGAAATGAAGTAAACGTCGGCGTAGCCCAACCGACTGTGAGAAAGTGTTTGCGGTGAGTTGCGGAGACCACTGTCAAAGTTAAGTCGCAGAAGGTGCGCGCTTTCCGGCGAGACCCCCAAGACAAGGCGGCGGCGAAGGAGGACTTCCTTCGCATAAACATTCGCCACCACAGTATCCCCGGCGGCGTCAGTATCCCCGGCGAGCGGAGACCCGCGCCGAGTAACGGCAGCCTCGTAGACGACGTAGGCCCTCGTCGGGGCGCGCGAGCGCCCAACTGCAGGCACAAATAAAGTTTCCTCCAATCCAATCCTACACAACGATAGTTACTGCTGACTCCAGCGCCGCCGCATCTCCGTGACGTCACGGCAAGACGCTTTACAGTGCCGTATCATGGGGGCTGCCATCTTTGATCACGTGATCACGCCGCCATTATTCGCCTCCTGACCGCTCGGCGCCCGCCTCGTCGCAACGGCTCCTGCGTCTGATGTTTCGGTTCTGACAGGCAGTGTGTCGCCTGATACGGTTGTAAAGGAGTGGGAAGACGACACTGT
Organism: Amblyomma mixtum; assembly: GCF_055824585.1. NCBI lineage: Eukaryota > Metazoa > Arthropoda > Arachnida > Ixodida > Ixodidae > Amblyomma > Amblyomma mixtum. Next base: position 204,844,289 of record NC_143012.1, on the reverse strand, counting down.
GGTTGGTCCGAAGCTTCGAAGGACATGTGAAAACCCCAATTTGATCAATTTAGGCGTGAAAATGGGACCGGGCTTCATGTCGCGAAGAGCCGCTGAGCTCTGCGCCTGTTCGAGGCAACGGGTGGATCGCCTGAATGCCGCTGAAGGCTTTGCTTATTATTTTGTATTGTTATTATCTAAAACAGCAAGGTTTAATAACCCTGCGGCTGCACAGGTCGTTATCGTATTGTGTACATGCATGCAGACACTGCTCTAAAACGCTCACATGCACATCGTACTCATTTGTTTACAACCTGTTAAAGGTGCTTAGGAAGCCTAAAATATTTTCTGTTGGTTTGCTAAAGAAAGGAAGGCGACAAAAATAAATAAACAAACAAATGTTACCCAATCATGTAAGCAGTACCATGCATCAAGCAGCCTTCACAAGCTAGCATGCAATCGTTTACAAGTATTCCGCGATATAACAGTTATAACGCGTGCATGGCAGAGCGTTCACTACAAGAAGTTCATAGTTATGTCAGCCTGACATAGTATAAAATTGTGGTACGCTGCATGCTCGATATGCGGACATGAAAATGCTCCAGGTCTCGTTGGTTGTAAGTAATCAGCCGGAGTCACTTTCTGCCTCGCATGGATCGCGAGGAAGTGACAACCGCGGAGTACAGCAGCCGTAACGCAAATGCTTTATTCCGATTGTGGTCCACGAAAACCGCCTTACTTGGAGCGAAGTTCAACAGTAGCACCAAGACGGTGTGTAATACACGAACTGACGGTAAGCGTTGTCCGCTCGCACGGCTATGCACTGCGCAATATGCAGTAGAGGTATACGAGCGTAAGTCGTCTTTGTGACGCTTCGGGCGCTAAAAAAACATTGTCGAGCATACTTCCGCTGCGTGGCTGTGATGCAGGAAGTATTTACGTTATCACAGCGATAACATTGACGCGTTTTAATGACATTTAGTTTGACATTCAGGCTAATTGTGCCGGCGCTTAGAACGCGCTCGTGCTTATATCGAATTCCGTCTTGGTGCTCCGCTGCAAAGAAACGTTTTGTTCAATATCAAGCATTAGGTGTGCGGCTAGCATGCAATTCCAATTCCCATGCACTCTTATTCCTTCCTGCCGGCTGGCCATAAAGCCACCCCCCCTTCCACAAACAGGGCTTTCTTGTCGCCGCGCCAGTTTATCAACAAATTACCGCTGTGAGCTCAACTGAGTCGCCGCGCCAACAGAAAACAAATTTTGTCATGGTTTATGCAACCTGGTGCATAAAAACGTACTTTCGCTTAATTTATCGAAGCTTGAATAGATATGAGCTGCTAATCCAGCTTTCACTAATTCTGAGGTCCGAAGTCGCGTTATTTTATTCAGGAGCTCTCGCCGCGTGTGAGAGCGTTGCGTAGCCGTTGGGCTAAGTGTGGAAATATAATGAAATCGCGCATATTTTTCTATGAATAAGGTAGATACCGCACCGCTGCGGTGGCTCAGTGGTTACGGCTCTCGGCTCCGGCCCAAAAGACGCGGGTTCGATCCCGGTCGCGGCGGCCGAATTTCGATGGAGGCGAAATTCTAGAGGCCCGTGTACTGTGCGATGTCAGTGCACGTTAAAGAACCCCAGGTGGTCGAAATTTCCGGAGTCCTTCACTACGGCGTCCCTCATAGCCTGAGTCGCTTTGGGACGTAAAACCTTAATAAACCAAACCAAACTAAGGTAGATACCAAAAGCAGAAAGATACTATTAGATAAACCTTAACCCCCCAGATACCTCTGACATGCGTGCGGAAAAAGCAGCTGAAGTCGGTAGCGGTCGTGCTTACAATCCTGTGCATGAAATGTGTTTAATGGGAACAAGAGCAAGCTCAGCGCAAGGATGCCGAACACGTACTGGTGATCGAAAACACGCGCTCCGTCGGGACAACCTTCAGTCTGCAGCTCGCCTATCCAGCTACTACTCCACTGAGTCAAATCAATAGATCTACATTCTGATGCATAAAATTATCATAGATGATATCGCACGTAAAAGGTGACAACAAACGACACGACAGAGCAGAAATCTGCTTAGAAGTGCCGGTTTCCAGTCCGTACACTACCTTGTCGACTACCCTCGGATGTCACGTTAACGAGTAACTGCGCGCAAGATAACCGCAGTACTATCTGGAAGAGGGAAAATGTGAATAGTGACGCACAGTACACACCCTCATAGGTTATCTGATGGAGCACAGCAACGGCAGAAGCGAACACGTAAACATGCGTTCTACGCGCGGCGCCGGCGCGGCCCGCAGTCCCTCGGGCTGCGCGCGCCGACAGATGGCGACTGGTGTCGAGAGTAGGAGCGCGCCCGCAGCCTGCGTGCGAGGGTAAAAAAATCTTCGCTGTCTTGCGCTGGCGAACATGTGTGTTGCGTTTGCCCGTTCGGATTGGGTGGATGCCCAACGGGCGCGAACAGGGGCAGTCCGTCCTTGTGCAGTTCGGTTCCGTGAAGCTCGCAAACGATCGCATCCCGCCCCTTTCACTGTTTGTCGCAATTCTTGCAATCCACAGCAGAGCATGTATTTTCTCATTTCACATTTCCACTGCTGCGTCGAGGCATACGCCGGCGACTTACAAGGCAAGTAATGACGCCGTGTTCCGAGCGCACCTGTGGCGCCATCTGGTATCAAAGGGAAGAACTGCGCGCTGTAAACGGTCTATAAGAGATGCGCGGCGAGCAGAGCCATCTGTTGGCAAACCGAAAAACCAAAATGACATGTGCCTGCACGCTAGCGGTGTTTCAGTCATACGTCTCGCGTTTCACGGGCGCTATGTAGCTGCCCCCTGCTCCTGCGCCTGTCCGCGTGTTGCCGGCTGCTCTTGCAACGCTCTTGAAACGTTTCCTCGGGGCCGTCGAAGCGGTCATTTCGCTGCCATTTTCCCGCTGTCTCCAGCAACGATGGCATCGGCGCCGCTGCCCCTTTGTTGTGTTCACCGTCCAGCGTGTTGCTGCGAATATTGAACGTGGTTGGCGTGAGACCGGGGAAGAAGTAGCGCATTCCCCCTTCTCCATCGTGTAAGCACGAATTTGTTTCGAATGTCAAGTAAGCAAGCGCTTTGAATTCATATAACCGCGAGTCGTGTTACCTTTCGTGTCATGTTGGTTGTTGCGATCTTTTGTTTCATGTTGGCTGCCTTGTGACACTTACTGCGCTGTCTTCTTAGCTGCTTCCTTCACTGACGACAGCGTGCCATTTAATCACGTTCGATTCGCCTTGCTTATCCCCAGGAGGCACGGAACATTAAAATAATGTTATAAATTTATGTGTTTTGAAGTAGCATTATTTGTTCCTTTCGAACGCTACATTATGCTTTAAGATTAACAAGTAGCGTGATGTTTTTTACTACAAACCCTAGTTACCATTCCAAGTAGACAATATTCAAATGATGACTTTTAAATGTCATTATGATCATTGTTTAAGATCACCAAATAATGTTTATGTTCTACCATGAATATCCGTTGAATGTTCAAAATGGGCTTTTTCTGAGCATATTCTTCTAAAAGTTATATTATAACCGTGACTATAAAAGTGCTTTACAAGAATCACTGCTTCCCAAAATTTTTCCTGTTTTTTTTTTTTACGGTCAAGGTATTTTCTAATTAGCTGTATGTCACACTTAAGTCTATTAAATTGTGCCTGCCATATACTGCATGCACGCCACTGTTATTTTGTTTTGTTAGAAAGCTTTGCTTCCTACCCATTCCCTACTGTTGCTCACGAGACGCCCACCAGTAATGGCTGCATAATCTTGACCCCATGGTATCCGTTCGGAGGTGCGGGCATGAGTTGCCTGTTGTGCTGTATTGCGGAGGCCACATTTCACTTATCATTGCGGAAACTAAAAGAGCTTTTTTCGTGGCCAGTATTTCTGCCCTGTGTAAAAGACGGCAAGGACGGATAGGGCTCGTTGGTAATCCGCCGAGCTTAAATGAAACCAAAAACTCCAGCGTGGAAGGGGAATACAGGTAATGACAGCGTTACATGAGTATGGAATACGCAGACGCGGATTCGATCCCGGCCGCCGCGGCCGAATTTCGATGAAGGCGAAATTCTGGAGGGCCGTGTACTGTGCGACGTCAGTGCACGTTAAAGAACCCCAGGTGGTCGAAATTTCCGGAGCCCTTCACTACGGCGTCTCTCATACCCTGAGTCGCTTTGGGACGTTAAACCTTAATAAACCAAACCAAACCAGTATGGAATACGCTCTGTACATGTGCTCTCATACCCGGACATTTTGGGCAGGGAGATGTAATCATGTCCTCCAAGCTAACAGAGCATTAGTAGGTTGAACAGAGCGTTATCCTGAAATTACTCAACGATGTGCGCTCGTCGACAATACGGCTTTGCCTAGTGTTCTTGTAGTCTCATTCTGTTTTCTCTTTAAATGTTCAGTAGATTGCAATTCCCAATAAGACGGATGCGCAATATTGTTTGTGCCACTATATAGTGAGAAATATAAAGGGTCTGGGTCGCTTCTCGTTGCAGAAAGGCTACGACATGGAGTCGGCGTGTAGCGATCACGGAGGCATCGAAAGGAAAATTCGTTGTCTGGATTCTGGGCGGATTGGGGCCAGGATAAATAAGCTACTGGCTACGTTAAAGCACAGTGGGTTGAACCTGAAGGCACCTTGTGGCCGTACAAGCTGCTGCTTAGCGAGGCACTTGCCCGTCTTGAACAAAACCTTGTACGAGGCGGCGATGCAGCTCACAGAACACTCCCCAGGAGCCCTGACGTTAAGCGCCATCCGAAGCGTTGACGTGGACGTCGCGCGTTCCGACAACTCCATAATGGAAGCTGCCATCCTGATCTGCTGGCTGCTGACACACCACCACTGCATCAGGCGCCTTGTCCTGCGAGCCAGCGCAATTCCCGTATCGTGCTTTCCAGCTTTGCTCAGCGAGGCACTAGTGGCTAACAAGGGCCTCGTGGAGGTTCTAGCCGACCCATTCGATTTTAGCGAAACCTCGCGGCAAGTTTGCGAGTGCCGTGTTCTGGCTAATGCTTTAGGAAAAATATCGCTTGGACTCGTGTGTTTGGATGTCACACCTCTCATAATAGACCAGAATTTCGCGGAAGCCATCGCCAGTGCAATTTGCGGGGGTAACTTGCGCCGCCTGGTGCTCTGGAGTGAAATGTCGGTCACAGTCGCGAAGAAACTATTCTCGGCTTCAACCGCTTCTACGAACTTGAGCTCGTTAGAGATCGCTGGCTATAAAGAGTTCTCGGAGTCGAATGCGGTAGTCCTCGCTTCCGCGCTGAAGCGCAACAAGACACTTCGGAAACTCTCGATAGAGCCTGTGGAAGAGGTTGCCGTTGGTATCATCCTCGCTTCCCTGGAACACAACGGCACTCTGAAGGAGCTGTGCCTTGCTTCCTTTAGTTGGCTCCCGCTATCCCTCTCGACACTGTGGGACGGCTTTCAAGCACTGCGGGCCAACAGAGGTCTCAGCTGTCTCAAAATTACCAACACGAGATTCAAGAACAGCTTCGCTATGGTGATCGCAGACATTCTTCGGGAAAACAACACGCTTCAGGAGCTCAATCTCTCCAGCAGCCGGATCGGCAATACCGGAGGTCGTGCACTGGCTAATGCCTTCATTCAAAACTCATCACTGAGGCGTTTCGACATCTCCGATAACCGAATGACTGGCGAAGCACTGGTGCAGAACTTCGTCGATTGCCTGGCTGTAAACAGCAGTCTTGAGTATGTACGCCTCGGCAGATTTCACGTTTCTGAACAATGGCAGCCCGCATGGCCTCCGGCAGGGAATGTACATGCTCGTCTCCATGTAACGTGGAACACATGTGGACTCGAAGGCTGCGCCCAGCGTCTGCGAGAAGACGACGAGTTTTCTCGACTGTGTGTTGGGTGGACAGTTGACGCCGGTTCTTCTGCAATCGTGGAGTGGTTCTCCGCGGCTCGGACGATGTGTGCCTCGCTGACAGAACTCACCATCCAGTGCCCTAGGCGCGTTGAGTCGGTGAGCTCTGCTGCTGCGGTTGTTTCCTTTTTGGAGGCTGCAAATTCTCTGAAGAAGCTCGTCGTAATTCCGACACTCCGCTCGGACACCTTCGTCACTGCCGTCCTCAGCGGCCTCGCCCGCAACAAAAGTGTCTGCGACGTGGAGATCCACCAAGACCTCTCCAGTACCCCTGACGTCAAGGCTCTTCAGGCTATTTTTCGTGCGAACCGAAGCCTGCACCGCCTCATGTTCGCAGCATACTGTCTGGGCAGCAAGTCTGTCGGTTTGCTGACTCGTGCTCTAGAGGACAATTTTGTGTTTTTGACATTAGAATTCAAAGTCTTCACTCTGCGGGACGATATGCGACCTCTCCAAAGCGTCCTGAACCGGAATCGGTCTTTTCTGAATCGCGCCGTGGAATACGTGTTGGGCATGGCAGTGGATTCTCGGTCAGTGGGAGCTCTTGAACTACTCTCCGCGTGTGACTCTCTCATCGATGCAGTGTCCGATGCCTCAGGCAAGACGCGCGACGACAGCAAGCTCCTGGTGCTTGAAGCAGTCCGCCGACAAAACTCTTCTTCCGAAGTGTTCAACTCAGTGCCCACGTGAAAACGTGTGGCAAGGAAATTGCAATTTCAAAAACAATGAACAGCTTAGACGATTGTGCTGTGTGAGTGGCATCGTTTTCCTAAAAAGCCAGCAATGGATTGTTCATGATTTAGAGCACAAATCAGGTGGCGACAAAAAAAAAACGTAAGTGGTATGTTTTCTCCTCTCATCCTAGTCTTTTTTTTATTTTATGACGTTCTGCTGTCGTCACGAAAAAATCATTTAATTGTAATTTTTTACAGTAGATATTGGAGAAAGCGTTTCGCATTTTCCGACGGTGGTATACTTTTCTGAAGTTTAATGTCGAGTGGCTTTCTTAATATTGTCGCGCGCTTTGTGTCGACAACAAAGCAGAGGGGAAGAGTAGCGCACAGGTAGAAGAAGCTACTCGACCTCGGCTTACTGAGCTCTCTCTCCGCATTAGAGAACGTTTTAAATAAACGCTTCAGTACGTGTTGAGTACGTAGCAGTTGTGGTGGAGGTGCTGGGATGATCACCACAGAACCATCTCGACTTCGCTGGAGCCGTCGACGTGCCGGACTGTCCGTGTTGCCCGTGAGAATGAACCAAAAAGGCTACGCACGACAGCCAAGTTCGGCAGCGCCCACATGGGAGCAATACCGTTAACCGCCGACCTTTTCTGGACTGCCAAGGGAAGACATGGATGAGTGGCTCATCCATTGCCAGCGGGTGAACAAATGCAACCTCTTAGATGCCACCATTAAGCTGGCCAGTTCTGTTTCCTTTTAGGGTGGTGCCGCGTTGGCATGGTTCGAGAACCACAAAGCGTTTTTAGCAAACGTAGCAAGGACAGCGTGAGGCTACACAGATCGAAGGACCAGCATGGAGATGTAGTAAAGCCAGCCTGGCTAGCGGAACAATGTGTTCAGCGCCAGCGCCAACAAGAAGCATCATTTCGAAAAGACTTCATCATAAAAGCATTCCGACTAAATCATCAGATGCTTACGCAGGCTGGCAGCATCAAATTGTCTGATCGTCCGTCCAATTTTCTGCTCAGTCTTCCTACCCTACTGCACGTTTTTTAACAGCTTGTGGGAGAAGTAGACGCGTACGTCCAACGTAATTCGGGCTGAGGAGCTCGTAATAAACAGTATGACGCAGGAGTGCCTCTTTTGCTTTGCTTTTGCTAAGCATAGCTTCTTTCTCCTTGTAGCTGTAGTCCTCCGAACTCAAGACCGCAAATCCACCTTCCTTTTATCAGACAGCAAAAGCTTTATGCCTGCAGCGTTTAGTGAAGCCACTGTCCCCGGAACGTCAATGCGTGGTCCACACGTGTAACGGAAGGGCAGTGATTCCACGCCTTCCAGAATGCATCGGTCAGCTTCGGGCTTCGTCCTCGCCTTTGAGGCAGTGCATCGCATCAGGGCGGGCATTTCTGTTTTATCGACCTTTGGTTGGGTGCAGAATTTCGGCCCTCGCTCGAGGTTGTTCAGGACATCCGAGGGCACTGTCATGCCTCCTATCTGGCGAACCTCTTGGCGGGCGGGCGGTGCCGCACGTTTTCTTGGTAGCGAATGGAGCGAAAGGAACCTTTGCCAGGTGAACTCGGTAATGCGGTCGGCGATTTGAAGTTGTTGGTGCAACATACGGCGGTGTCCTGCCGGCTGGCAGACTTGGTCGCAGGCGATGAACAGACTTTCTTGGAAAAGCCGTACCTGTCGCCAAGCCTCCCACCGCAGGATGCGGCACAGGCGCAGCCCATGTCCGCGTGAAGGTTGGAACGGGCCTACGAGAAGGGCCACAGCAGGGGGAAGGTAGTCATTCTTGATGGCAAACATGAGGAGCCGAGCACGGTATGAGGCCGACACAAGCATCGCGGTACACAGAAAAGGATTGCGGAGAGCATGAAGAACGATAGAAGCGAAAGGGCCCGATGTAGAGAGAGAAATATTTTATTATGGCAAGTGTGTTTAGACCCCCCTTGAGTCCCTGGACCACCGCACGGTCCCACTCTACGTCGGAAAGAAATGAAACTCAGAAGAGCGGAGAGTTGGGCTTGTTGGTTCAAGATCATTTGTGTTGGTTTACGATCTTTTTGTTGGTTTGAGATCAGCAAAAAACGCTGTGTACGGAATTCCGCTTTCGTGTGGCAGGTCCTAGGTAGGGCAGACTGGATGATGTATTAATGACAGGTTGCGCGAGCAAGCTAATTCTCAAATACTCAAAATGCCACTGCGGAATCGAACTTAGTCATTCACCGCCCAAAATGCAAATGCTCTCCCCTGCTTGACAAAATCCGCATCATCAAGAAATATTTCAGCCAGCACGCTCGAGAAATCTGGGCAGCTTTTATCGCCAATAAAAAAGATCACACCCTTTTCAGTGCACCGTCTATCAAATACTTTCAAAAGAAACCGCTTTTGGGCACAAATCCTAATACTGGCCAGCTACCTCCCCGATGTGCCTTAGTTAACCCCTGTTGGTGGTGTTCCTGCTTGCTGTTTGTTTTCACCAGTTCATCCCCCTTTTTTTGTTGCCGTTTGATCGCCCCTTTTCTTCCTTTCGGAATGAGCGCGTGCCTTTCAACTCGCCACTTTCACTACATCCTTGACACACGCCCGCAGCAGTTGAAAAAAAAAAATGTTTCCCTTGTTATTGTTTTCCCTTGTTTGTTTTCATCCACTCTCCCTTTGTTACCCCCGTTCCCTTATTGCCGGTTCGTCTCTGGTTAAGTTTCTCTTGTCGTGAGCTGAGCCCGTGCCTTTTCCCTCGCCATCTTTTCGAGCAGCAAGTTGGATCTGTTTATCTTGATTGCGGGGTTGCGGTATGTGTATATGTCTGTATTTCTGAAATAAGCGCCAGTTGCTAGTCAGCGCCTGTGCTGTGTTCTCGCTCCGTCCTGTGTTAGCGATGTTCCCAATATGATTGTAAACCGACAAGCCCAACTTTCCACTCTTCGGACTCTATATGAACATTATGCTAACGCTGTGTTCGATGATGTTATTTTAATGATCAAGCAGTTACTGGAGAACAAATACAAATTATTATTTACTAAGGACTTCAGATCATAACCAAAAACATCTTCAAGCGTTGTGGCTCGGAAATTTCCCCACTTTTCGTGCAGTAATGATGTTTTTTCATCACGAATTTCCAGTTAAATATATGTGAGGATTCCTCCTATAGATCGCATGCGCAGCCCAAAAAAATTAATTAAAAAACTGTGCGTTACCTATCCGCCACTATTACTTACGGCACCGTTAACGGCTGGCTATATGAGTTTGAGGTCATGTTATCCGTTTGAAGGTACGCGTGGGAGGTGCATGTACGAATATTGGTGCATTTTAGTGCGTGTCGCCCTTGCTGCCCCGCTCTCCTTGCAAAGTGTTGATTGCACCTTTGGCAGAGACAGGCCTGGTCTTGCACGATGTTATGCCTCAGCCCCCTGCCAGCCTAGGTGGATTGGAACGTCGACTCTCTCGTCTGGCGTAGCCACGGCAACGGCAAGTCTCCTCTGGAAGTAGACAGCGCACCTTTGGCAGTGCACTCTGTATACATGCCGAGAATAGCTCTCAAGGCCTGCCGTGATGGACATTGAAGAGAGTACCGGGGTGCCATCTGGTCCAAAAAATTACTGAAGACACTTAAGGAATTATAAAATGTGCACTCTGACATAGACAGCGCTGTAGACTGCGTTGATTTGAAGGAAAGGAAAGGCGCCTTACCAACTCTGTGGTTTAATGGACACCTCAATAGCACTTAACGCTAATTCCGGCGTTCCGTGCAGCACTCAGGCTTTCGCCGTTCACTACTTTAGTCGCTAAAGTTGCTCGTAATTTGCTTTCGCAACCTTCCGGGCTTAACCAAGCTAAGCCTCTGCCAATTTTTTTCTTCTATTCCTATAAATTTTAAGGCGACTCACTCGTTCCTGCACAGCTCCTGATTGCAGCGGCTCCATGCGATTACATCTACACGTAAAGAGGTTCATGCACCAGGCACAAAGGCATGGTAAAAGCAAAGGCAACAGCCAGCGAAGGGAGCACCTCCTCTGACCGTTGTATAGCCCGTTCAGGCTCCATTTAGCCCGCCAAATCACATCTATCATACATACAGCCGCACGGGCACCCAACGCCGATGACGTGCTGTCGGTGACGTGACAAACTTCAGTATTTTTATCACTTACGCCCGTCTCGCATTTCAATATGGCAGCAGAAGATTAAAAGAACAGCTCAAAAAGATGTGGAACAATCAGCAAGCCTGTGAGATACCCTGAAAGCTCAGGGTAGCGCAGGGTGAGAACAGATAAGCTACACATCGCGGAATCTAAACATTATTTCAAAGGCAGAGCACAAGCAGGCCCGGGAAGAAGGTTTAAAGTTTTTATAGTGCGCAAAAAAAACTATTCGAACATGTCAATACAAGGAGTAAAAGGTGAAATGTGTAGTGCGTGACAGCTGGTCAAATGATGTCTTAGATCTGGACAGTTTCCACGCGACTCAAATCAAGCAGGTATAACGTAGGCAAAAACTTTCAACATTCAGTACGACGATGCGAGGAAAATAGAGCGAGCGCCAAATTAGACACATGAGAAGCAGGCGAAAAATTCGTCGTATCGGTTAAATACGAAAATACCGGCCTTGTTCTGGAACGATTAGTTTTTTTCCGTAAACGAATGTTATGGGATTCCAAACCGCACAACCGTATTCTAAAACCGTGCGAATCAGAGTTTTCTAGATAACTTGGGTATCCAGGGGAGAACACGCAAAGTGCAGTGCATAAATTAAGTCTATGGGGGCTCTGTTAGAATGCCTTCGATGTGTCTATACATTGACATAATGTGCGTGATTTGTATTCCAAAACTCTTTATAAGAGACAGTCTGAGAATGAATGTGGGAACAAATTAGATGTGCGCCTCAAGATTTTCATGAAAGCAGTTTTGGATAAATTAATTATCATTTCTCATTTAGCGCCATACGTAACCATATGCAGAAATTTGCTAAATAATCGTTAAGAAAGGCATGAATCTCACATCTCAGGACGTCTCCAATGAACAGCGGCGTTCTCTGCCCACTGAGGCACGTTTCGCTTCTCACGTAACACTTAGAGTAGGCGATGTATTGCTACTTATCGGCCCAGGTGAGAGCACACTGCAACTCAGCAATCATGCACGCGCTACACATTGTACATTAGCTGCAGGCCGCAAAGTACAGTACAGGGCAGTTTTCAAATCAATTCAAAAGCAGCAATAAAGAACTCCATGAGCGGAAACAAACTAGAGGGAGCGTTACGCAACACTTTGTAAAATACTTCCCCTTTTTCCACCTAGTGCTGGCACTTAATGCATACAGCAACACTCAGACAGTGCGAGGTGCTTACAGCTGTTGTGCGCCAAAACTAAATTTCGATGACGCAAGAAGGGCAAACAGTCCACGTTAGGCGACACCCAAAATCCAAGCAAGTTGTTGTATGAGTTCGTTTCGGGTATTCTCGGCTTCGATAAGCGTAAACATGGGAAGATCACAACCTCAGTGTCAACAGCCTTGCAGCAGCGTTTCTCATTATTCTGATACATAAAGTTTCAGTCTCCAAGCTGTTTCCAAAACAGCTTCCCGATGATTAAATAGAACAATAAACAACATAAACAGACTAAAAAATTACGGGCATCTTGATGTAACCATTAGAGGAATTCGCTAACTAAGGTAAGTGCGGCCCCACATACATGGAATTGGCACTTTTGTTACTGAACGTCAAAAACACGAACAATAATAAAAGTCACAAACGGCTACGCGAGGTCCTTTCAATGGAAGCACGAAAATCTAATGCAAGTTTTGGCGGCGGTGGGTGAAGGCTATTCCACTTTGAGTCGGTTTTTCCAGGTCAAGCATTATTCTTTGTAGAAGTGACGTTGCAGGCGTGCCTCTTGGCCATATGTTTCGAACTCTCGCATTGGAATGTCCTAGAGAACGTTCCAGCATGCATTAAAGGAACGTTAACATAGCTTCTGCTTGCCTGGTCAGAGTTTGCAGGACAGCGGTAGAACGCCTCGTGAATGTAAAAGTACTGGCTGTGCGACAAGCTCCAAAAGCTTCCCGTCGCTTCAACCTTGAACCAGAGCGGCTCGGAGAAGGACTTGTGCACCGACGAAAAGCCCAGCGAAGCCGCAACTATGTCTACCTCGCTGAAGGTAGAGGGTCCACTCGTGCCACCGGCAAGGTAGTGCTCTCGGAAGCAGCCGACGAGTTGTTCAATACGAAGGCGAGCTTGGTCCGACCACAGCCCCGTCTCGCTGAGGAGAAAGCGCCAGATGGATTCCGCCAGGGACCAGGGGATGATGGGCGTGTTGAAGACGTCTGTGTGGCCGACGTCGTTCCGTATGAACGCATAGACGACCGGAGAAATCTGGATGTTTGTACCGTTGTGGAGTGAAAGGTAATGCCGGCCTCTTCCACTGGTTTCCTCCGCACTGCTTGGTAACGGCAGGCCCCAGCGCGCCAGGCTGAGCCGCGCCTCGAACTCGTAGGCACGACCTTCGAGAATCCTCTCGAGGAAGCTCTGCGTCAGACTCGTCTCTCTGATTGCCGGACGAGCGCTTTCCCACGGCATGACCAGGGCCATGCCGGCAAAGAAGGTGTCCAAATATTTTTTGTCCACGCCGCTGAAGAATGGGCTGACAATGCGGTCGGTCTGTATGGCCTCAATGATGGAATTCACAACTCGGGTCACCTGGAGCTTCTTGTCGGGCGTAATAAGCTCGTCCGAGTACATTATGTCGCGAATGCTCGGCATCAGCTGAATTTGGCGCGTGCAGAAGATTAGCCTGTCTGACTGAGTGTGCACGGCGGGCCAAGCGAGCTCAACAAAACCGTTGTAGACGTTGCATGCGAGCAGGTAGGAGGCTCCAGCATCACTCACGCTTTTTTCTTGGGAGGTGAGGGCGTCAAAGAGGGCGTGGATTTGATCTGTGCCGCTCACGCTGACCTCTGTCACGTGCTGCAAGCCGATCGTTGTGATCACTAAAGCTTTCCTGATGTCCCACTTCTGCAAGAGCGCGGAGAGGTTAAGGCCAGTGTAGTGCTCAACTTTGACGCCTGCCGGATCAGGAGCTTGCAATGAACCCGCAAAAGTAGTCACCTCGGCAACTTTTACATACTTCCCAGCAAAATTATTGAGCTTCTCAAGGCAGTCGTTAAGGCAGTGTTTAAACCGGTGATCATTCAAGTCAAGGAGTGTCTTCAGGGAAATTGGAATAGCGCTATGTCCTTTTAAGGTGACCGCCACGAGGGACGGAATACTGTACTTGAGATTGCTGAGGAGGAGATAGGCAAGCAGATTCGTGGTTCCACCATCCCGCAGGTATACTCCGCACGTGCTGACAAGAAATGCGGCTAGCTTTCCTACCACGGCGTTTTGGCCCGCACCCGAATGCAGACATGAATCGAACATGGACCTCAAGAAGGCGCTCACCTGGCTTCGAGACCCGCTAGGCGTCATAACGGAGCTGGGCTTCATGCCTCGGTTCGAGCTGAGGGGTGACGGTAAGGTGCTGGATAGGTTTCCCATCTTACGCCAAGCATTATTTGAGCACACGAACTCAAAGAAGTTGTCGCAAGGCTCCAACGTCGCGTTCACGTATCTCACGAGTTCCGTGACTTCGACGGGACAGCAGAAGTGTGAAGCACCACCGTCGCCCGTCGAGTTTCGTATGGCCACGGTCGTCTTCAAGGCCAGAACTGCGGCGAACGCCAGAACGACGAGGACAGCGAAGCAAGCCATGAACGGCGCCGCACCACAGCCGCGGTCCACTCGGCGGAAGACAGCGTCGGGGGGAGCCAAGATGGCGACTGGTTCTGCAGGCGCCGTGGCAACCGAGTCTTCATCATTCAAAGCCGACCGTCTGGGAGACGTCTTCGTTCCGGGCGCTCGCAAGCAATTGAACGCAGCGGCTGCGTTGATTACTGCGGGCGAGGGCTCCTGGTGCTGGTCCAGAGGCAGCTCGGCATCGCTCATCGTCAAGGCGATCACCATTGCCGAATGGGCCTCGGCCGAAACGCCTTTCTCGGCAGCTTCAAAAGGCTCCGTGCCAACTGCCTCGTGGTCCTGGGGAGACTTATCCGACGAGGAAGACGGCGACGATGGGTCTCAAAGCGCGGACGGCGAAGACACCGCAGGAGACGTTGGGGGTCCGAAACCGGAACCAGACGGCAGATTGGCTTGCTCGTGTCTTTCCATGTGGTTAAATTCAGCGCCGTACTTTCGGTACCTTCTGGAGCCAGTCGAATTCTGGATGCAACACAGCGCAGCAGGAGGACAAGACGTGGCCCGGCGCTCCGACGCAAGCTCGTGCGGGAATCCTGGAAGACACGTGGTAGCGTTGAAGAAAAAAGAAGTACTAGCGGATGCTATCTGAAAAATTACCCCTTTGTAGTAGCCCATTTTTTCTTTTTTGTTTCAAAATAACATCCTCGCCTGAATATAGTTATTATAAAAAGGATCTCAGCTTCTTCGTACGCAATCTAATACCATAGTCCTTCAATGTTTTTTTCTGGTCACGAAACTCCGGCTTAACTTTCATATAGAGACAGCGCGCCCCGCTAGTGGCGCGGCTGTCGGCGAGGGGGCACGAATGGCTGCCCGTTAGAACATGGTTGGATAAAAAGGGCATTTTTGTGTGTACCGTTAATTGCCGCCTTTGTGATGAACCAGAAACAATTGAGCATTGTTTCATCAGTTGCAAAGATGCAGTACTCTTCTGGGATATCCTGCAACGCACATTTAAAAAAAGAATTCATCTCACTCCACATTCTGTTCGCTATCTCACTGCGCTGCCATTTGTTGATGAACCCCTGGACATGTTCTTTCTGATTGGACTGCACAGCCTCTGGAAAACCCACATGATGGACAGACACTGTGAACCTGTTGTGTCTACAAAGGATCACTTCAGTCGAATGGTTGTTCATCTAAGAGACGTGTATGCCCAGACTGAGTACGAACCGGAGTGGCACTCACTATTAGTGATGTGCTCTGCATTGCCCCTTTTCTAGTGCATGGTCTTTTCAATATGTATTGTTTACCACTGTTTTCATAATGGCTTGTATATAGTTGATGTACATAGAACATTACATCACTGTAATAAATACCATGTTGAAGAAAAAAAAGCGGGCATAGCATATGGCTCTCGCGCAGTGGCCAGCGAAGCTGATCTGTTCACGTCGCCGGGGGTTCGAAACCCAGTCGCGGCAATATTCATTTTATTTCTGCACCCTCACAGTCAGGGACGCCACAAGATTCTTGGTTGGATTTTACCCCATGAAGCAGCTTATTCGCACCAAAAGCCATAAGCTGTCTGAAATGCAACATCGTCACAGATTCGTGCTCAAGTACGCTGGTAGGCCTTCGAACATCCGTGTGACGGCGGCGGGCCTGAGTTACAGCTTCTCGCGTTGCAGCGACACTGCTTCTCCGTTGATCGCAAACTCGTGAGACCGAATTAAATCCGCGGGGCAAAATGCCTCTCTGAGACACGGACATGCTTGGAGTCGAACACGCTTTCCTGTCGGGGTATCGGCCGATCATATTTTACGCTGCTCGTCGTCGCTCGGCAGACACAACGGCGAAGCCTTTTCCTCCGTACCTGCTTAGCCGGAGCGGCAACCCGTCACGCAGCAAGTATTCGGCATCGCAAGCTTGAGCTTCAAGTACACTGTACTTGTTTTGCGAACGAAGGCAAAGTCAGAAGAGAAAATATTTGCTGCCACACCGCCTGCGTCCCATTCCGCCCGTAGACAACGACCGTGCAGACGCTCGCATGCTCGCGTCGTCGCTTCCACATATACCCTGTTACGACCCATCTAGAGACCCGCGATGAAACGGTGGTGGATTCAACAGTAGCGGCAATTTCTACGGGTCGTTTGACCCCCAAGATGACCCCACGGCTCGGTGCCAACGACCTTCTAGAAGGACCGACGACCGGGGAAGATAGGTTGCCCTTCGTCTGAAAAAAACCCGGAACGAATCAGAGGAAGCCGGCGCAGCTGCGTCTGCGACGTCGACATGCCACACCTGTGTTCGTTGGACGCCAGCTGCCAACACAGTGCTACAGTGATGCGGCGCTTCCTCCTCGCCAGTTCCCACGTGTGGGCTCTCAACAGGTGTCTTCGTTAGCTGTGACGTGTGGGGCCGATCTTTTGTGTCACGATGAATTGCCGCCTGGTGAAAGGGCTCCACAGGTGCCTTCGTTGGCTGTGCTGTGTAGTGCCGATCTTTTGTGTCGCGATGAATTGCCGCCTTGTGAAAGGGCGGAGCCTTGGGCTATTTAACTTGCGCCCAAAGTGAGCACGAACGCTCTGAACCTTGGGTAATAGGTTCATCCAGTGTGGCTCTGAACCTTGGGTAATAGGTTCATATAGTGTGGCTCTGAACCTTGGGTAATAGGTTCATCCATTGGCTCTCGGCCCTGGGTAAAAGGCTCATCCAGTCGTTCGACGTCATGAACTCTTAAATTTTGATTCCTTGTTCTCCTTTTTGTAAATTGATGTAAATAAGTGTCTTAGTTTCTTGCCATTAAATCTGCTTGTTTTTGTAATCTCCAACTTCGAAGCTTCAGACTTTCCTCAGCCCGACGACTCAACACGCTACCAAATGGAGCCCGGGTTCGAGCTTTCCTGTGCGCCACAACAACTGGTGGCAGCGGTGGGATTCTGCTACCTTGAGTTGCGACAACCCCTAGATAGAGTTCCTGGCGCCGTCTCGTGGAAGGCGCGGTCAATATATGAAGTTCTCCCATAGCGTTACGGAGAAGATTCATGACCATAAAAGCTTTGAAGAACTATGGTCATAGGTTGCTGTGCATATATACATAACCATGTGTCACATTTGACCTTCAACTTTGACCTTGGCCGTTGACCTTGGCATTTGACCTTGAACTTTGAGATTGGATTTTGACCTTGCAAGTTATCGGCAGACGGAGTAGGAAAGCAACGTGGTAATCACTTTGTGTAACGTGAGATCACCTGTTATTTTTAAACTCCACGGGTTTTCTTTTCTGCCACAAAAACCGCCCACGCTAAGACTATCTCGTTGGAAGTGCCAGGGCTGGACATTATTGGTGGAGCTCCACAAATTTCCTAGTGACGCCTGAATGTTTCAAGCTATATTTAAAAAGATAATTGTTTATCTCACCTAATTATTCAAATAGGACGAGCGAAAAAAATGGCGCTGTAACTTTAGATAAACCCTAACAACATCCATGCGTTTTCAGCTCTGAAAAACGATTAGGATTTTTTAAAATCTTGGTTCAAGATAGCTGGGACACCCTGTATATAGCGGTAGGTTATATTCTGCGCATTTCCTTGCGCAACATATATCAAAATGCAGTCACTTGAGCGGTTAATATTCGATGCCAAGCACTCGAAAGCAGCGACTGCAGCGCGGGAGGAACACACGCGAGTGAAACAGGCAGAGCTACTAGCAGTGGTCTTCTGTCTCAAACTTCGCAGCCTCTGCATCGGAATTCTTCACTGACACAATGGACGGGAGGTCAGTGCGAGATGCCTTGAAAATTTCCCCGCACCTAGGACCCGAGCACTGAGATGCCGAACTCAAATGGCCCCAGCAGCAGCGCGCACACTCGCTGTCCGCTACGGGCGCACCCGCCCCAGAGCCGCAAAGCCACTCAAAGGGGGAGTTACCAGCCGCTCTGCAACTTCGCGACAGAGGAGATAGAGAGCGAGTGAGAGAGAAAGAACGGAAGTGCCAGCAGAGGAGGAACGGATATAAGCAGCAATAAAAAAGAGACAGTGCGCGTAATGAGGAGACGTAACAGCAACGTCACCACTAGTGTCGCGTGACTAGGTCGGGCGGGTGTGCACATGGGCGTGCAGAAACGCTCCTTTCTGACGAGCCCACATGCCGACGTTGGAAAGTGCGAGGGGTGTACACGCGGTGATGCAACGACCTTGTCGCGGCAATGGCAGCATTTTGTCGTTCTCTTCGCTTGTATGGCGTGATGGGAAGTTATCAGCATTAGAGTGTAAGCCCGCCTTGATTGCCGTGTGTTTCAGATCGTGCGAATTTAAGCTGGAACCGCATGGAGCGTTTTACCCGAGCGAAAAACGCGACGCGCGACAAACGCCCGCGTTGCCGCTGACGCGCCAACACCCGCACGAGAAAAATAAAGCGGCGCTGTCGCGCCGCGTTCTTTCGGGTTGCCAGACCACACAACTGCCAACGAGGTGAATTATCTGTTACCTCATATATAATATGCCCTTTAAACTACAGGACACTACAATAAAAACAATCTTCATTTAATTATACCTTGTTAAAGGTTGTCTTGTGCATGTTGGCCGAAGACTACGCGCGAACGAACACAATGCGTGAATGCACGTGGCTCTTTGGACGTGCTCATGGAGGAAGGAAACCATAGGAGAGGCCCTCGCTATCCGAGCCGCTTGACAAAAAACGTGGAGGAAGTCACGTGGTTTTGCAAGGCTTACTGGGATTCCTTGGCCGACGGCGCAGCCAATAGCAGCGTTGGGCGCAGCGGCGTCGTCTGCTTCACGCATCACCCATGTCGGCAGCCGGTCGAGTAGAGTTGGAAATTCGCATTTTTATTCAATTGTTGTGGTCCGCGGGAGGCACAAAGTTCCAGAGGCCTGTAGTCGGTGCTGGTCTTCACTGCTGTGCGCTTAGTTCATTCAGGATGCCGTCTCGACGAAAGCGGTTGTTTTGGAAGCCCGCGACAGCTTTCTCTGAAAAGGCTTGGCGCTGCAGCTTCGCTATTCTCTTTCGGCTTTGTGCGGTTGCGTCCCTCAACGCTGCTAGTCTTGTTCCAAGGAGAAATTGACAGTGCCGACGGCTCATAAAGCGATAGACGACGGTGACACGCTGGTTTATGGTTACAGCAGCGCGGGAAGTAAAAGCCATTTGCGAGTCGGCGCTTGTTTGGTGTATGTATACGTGTTCCTTCATTTTTGTGTATTTTTCCCGCGCTGTTTTAACCACGAATAAATACAAACTCGTCCAGACTGTGTCCTTGTAAGTATACCCGTTGCGTCTACATTCCCCTATGCATGACGGAATTGTTGGCGACCGATATGCGTGGGCCGCGGTGTGCTCACCGAAGCGTGCAGTGCCAAGAAAGCCGCTCCGCATCCGATGGTATCCGTCAGCAAAGCGATACGCGAAGCAGTCTGAAGCGTACCATATGTTTACGGTACGCTGTGCGAGCGATATGTCAACTGCGCGCAAATTTTCTCCGATATGGACCCACTGGATCGACCGACCCGCGCTGCTGTCTCGATCGAGTGCTGTTGTGCGAGCGTAAGGACACAAAGCCGGGTTTAGGAGGCGGAGTGTTAGGTTTAAAACATTTGCTCTTAAGGGTGGTGAAGTGTAAGGCCATGCCATTGTAAGATTGAGTGTACCTCGCAACTTACCGTTTACCGAGATGCCGAGTCGACCTGCGACCACTTCGCCGAGTTGCACTTTCTTGCATTCAGTTGATTAAACGCATTAGTGAAGTCCAAAATTTGTAGTTTATTGGAAAATCAAAATATGAGCCTTGAAAAGGCTTGATACAGCATGACACTTATTACAAAACATAGCTTGCTACCTGAAGCCAGCAAAATCTTTTAACGAAAGTGATAACACTCGTGTATGAAATGAGAACACACATAAAAAGGATTCAACAAAAAGACTAGAAAGAAGAAGAAATGCACAACTGAATTAGATCACTTTGTAACCATGAACTATTCGAACAGAGAGAGTAAAAACATATAGGAAGGCAGTAAATGAGGGCTTTGAGACAGAAAAATATTTGCGGACCGATCTTGCCAAATTGTGTGAAATCTTTCATTTCTCGGTAGTTGTTTCTGTATCACAAAGTTGAAAAAATTTAAGATGTAAATGCAAAGTAATTGGAGCACTGTGCGGAATTAAGTGACTTGAGAAATTGGTAACAGTTGTCACAGCTGGTGGAAGAAGTGAATCATTTCCCTCCCTTCTGCTTCATGTATTCCTTTCTGTAATATATCTAAAGAAAGAGAGTACCCTGCTGACATTATTTCTATTGTTGCATTGTTGTATTCCACTCTTATCTGCCTAGCCTGGAACAGTATAGAAATAACATAGTTTTCTGTCCAATTTTCTGTTCTGTTTGTTGTGTGGTATGTCCTACTTGTGTGCACATGCTGTTCTATATTTGTCAAAACCACGAGCCAACCAACATAGTCTGCACATAAGACGGGCATTTGAGCTGTGCACAACTAAGGCATGATGACAGCTAAAGAATGATTAATACAGTTGTACAAATTGTAGCTGGTAGAATGATAAGGTTTTCCTCTGTATGCATATGTACCAAGTGCACGTAGAAAAGTGTTTTCATCATTTAAGAACATGAATTTGTTGCAGGTTGCAAAACTTATATATTTTATTTATTTACATATACTGCAGGCAGTTTTGGCCCAAGCAGGATGGGCATACAAATGCAGAATACAACAAGAAGAACATATACAATGCGAGGAAGAACACATGGGAAACAACACATTTCTTAAAAGAAAAACTATATGATAAAACTAATATTTGATAATAAATGGCAACAACACGTCTCATGTATGATAAGAATGCGAAACGCATGACAAATAACTCTTCTGGAAGGAAAACAGGATATGTTAAGTATGCAAAATATGGCTTTCTAGTCCTTTCACAAAATCTTTGCTCTTAAAAGTGTTGCGTGGTAAAGAATTCCCTTATATGCTAGAACTTATATGCTAGTGCTTACTCTGTTGCTGCGTGCAGTGGGATTATCGCCCCCTTTTGACACTACTAGTTTGAAAGGCCAAAATCACCTTCAGTTGTGTTGAATATCTAGAACTACAATTGTAAGTATGGTACACTAATTACTCTCTTGATTATTCCGGCTTCTATAGTATGAAAACCATGCACTCCACATTTTTACAAAATACGATACTTCAGTCACCCTGTACCCTAAAGGACAGTAGTGCAGGCATGCTAAAGAAAGCTCTGGGAGACTGCTAACTGCCGCCCCTATTCTTGAACATCAGTGATCAATAGTACATGGCCATGTGTGAAGCTACAGCATGTAGATTCATGAACAAGAACTAGCATTTGCACTCTGGACATGTACTGCTGATGCTACTTAACTGACTTATTTTTGAAAATGTGCGCATTGTTCATTTACCACAAAAGACAAAAATCTGATTTTAGGAAGCAGGTAATTTCTGGTTGATTCAGTAGCAATCAAGCTAAATCAAACCCCTGATTACTCCTGAAAAAACTGACAGCGACTACCATCAAGCATGAGCCTAAGTCGGTGGTGTACAGGTGCCATCAAAAGTAAATGGAAGGCAACATTGACACAAAAATTTAATCATTGCCCGCTCAATTCATGCATCCTTGAATACATATGTGCAGACTAATTGGGATTGTGCGAATTGCACTGAGCACCAACAAACATGGACCATTATGCTTTAGATTTAAAGAAATTAAATTTTTTTGACAAAGTCGCCTTCCATTTACTTTTGACGGCGACCGTACATGACGCATTCACATTACAAAGCTATTCTTTTCAATACTTAGTATGACAGGTTATAATGTGCTCTAAATTGTGAGCGGCCGTTTGAATAGAATTTTATCTTGACAAAGTCAGAAATTTACCGTATTTACTCGTGTAATTTGCTCCCGCACTTAGATTGTGCTCCCCAAAAAGTTCAAACATTTAACCGGATTAAAAAAAAAATACTCGCACATTTTGCACACTATGCTGAGCCACACCACTAGCATGTATACGCGGGTGCGAACTTTGCGCCCTTTACCCGGCTTGCTCACGCTGGCGGACGCTATCCCGGACGAACAGTTGCGCGCGCGCCCAAATCCAAAACTCTACCGTACCGCGTTTGCTATACGGTTTGCCGCTAGTCAGCCGGGCCACACGCAAGGGCCCCGTTTTATTGCCCGTTATCTCCTCCCACTGCTTACTTCGCGATTGAATCTTTGCGCGTTTATTGCTTTGAGCTAAGCACGTGCCGTCATGCCACCCCGCGGGGAGCTACATAGCGTGGGTGGGGAGGACGAGTCAACCTTTTCGTTTTGCCAGCGAGGGGTGCCAACCTTTTTTTTGGGGGGGGATGTGTTCGGATAACTCGCTTAAGCGTAAATTGCGCACCCGCTTTTTGGAGCCCTAATTAAAGAAAAAACGTGCTCAAATTACGCGAGCAAATACGTACGGTGCTCTATGCCTTAAGGAACTTCTTTCTGATTTATTTTGCAAACGAACTATGGTTTTAAGGAATCACAGTGCTCCCTTAGTTATAAAACAGTGACACTTCCCAGGCGCTATGGCCGAGATAACAAGAAAAAATGCACCGCCATACAGATTACTGCTAGGCGCAAACATTTGCACACTACAAGTAATAATATCAAGTGGAAATGATGCCCCAAAGAACCTGTGGTGTGCTCGATGCTATAGATGACAAGGATCTCTTTTTATTTTCTTCCAATGAAGGAGTGCGTAAGCTGATAAAAAAATAATCATGTACAGTAAGCAGAGTTTCATCAGAGCCATATACAAACAGCAGCCAGTTTAGCAGTAATGATTACTTTTTATCAGAGCGGGAATACTGTAGCCGCGCTACTCGATCATAACGTCTAGCTAAAGCCATTCATTCTATTTAATTCTTTCATGAACACCTAAAACGTCATATTGAAAGCATACATGCAGTCAATGCTATAATAAAGCACCTTCTCAATAAGAGCATTTCTTTCCAATCTCTTGAGAATGTACCGAGGTGGTTCCTCACCTGAAGGAGGACGGCATCCGCACGTATACGAACTACGAGCGGCGACATCCGATCGAAGAGCTCGGCCAGAAAATGTTTTGAAGGTCCATTTTGCTGCTTCCCAGTCGCATTGGCCTGGTCTAACGGCCTCAGTCCACTGCCTCCTTCGCTCTGGATCTTTCGGAAACCTGTTTGAAAACAATACTATTCACTGCACTCGGACAAAGAGCCAAGAATAAGTCCGGGGCGGTACGAATACCACGTTCACGCGGTGTCGCGCGTTATGTTCTGCGAGCATGCATTTTACTCATTACGCAGTCGATTAAATACGAAAACAAAATGCAGTATACTTACGAGTGGAAAGTGACGCCCGGTTCTTGTCCTGGCGTGCGCGACCGACACCCAGGAACGCAGCAGCTGGGCATCGCAGCATCTTTGTTGTCAATCGGAGCAGAAGCCTCACTTTCCGCCGTGTGTGACAGCTGCCGACAGCCAGGCGCGGCGCGAAATCGTCTGCTTGCGCTGCTCGCGTTGATCTTCGCGGCGCTAGCATGCCATTGGCTGAGACAGCGGCCAAGTGTCATGGCGGAGCCCTCGCTTCCGGCTTCAAAAAATGTGACGTAGCAGCCTCTCCTCTTTTCCTTCTTTCCTCCATGGACGTGCTCAACAGTAAAGCCAGCTCCTCCGAGGAGAGAGCAAGTTCCCCCAAAAAGGTTCCCCGAGATGCGCGGCAAACAGAGCCATCTCTTGGCAAACCGAAAAACCAAAATGACACGTGCCTGCACGCTAGCGGTGTTTCAGTGCTTCGTCTCGCGTTTCACGGGCGCTACGTAGCTGTCCCCCCGCTCATGTGCTTGCCCTCGTGTGTTGCCGGCTGCTCTTGCAACGCTCTTGAAACGTTTCCTCGAGGCCGTTGAAGCGGTCATTTCGCTGCCATTTTCCCGCTGTCTCCAGTAACGATTCCTTCGGCGCCGCTGCCCCTTTGTTGAGTTCACCATCCAGCGTGTTGCTGCGCGTACTGAACGTGGTTGGCGTCGGACCAGACAAGTAGCGCATTCCCCCCTCTCCATCGTGTAAGCACGAATTTCTTTCGAATGTCAAGTAAGCAAGCGCTTTTGGAACTCGTATAACCGCGTGTCGTGTTGTCTTTCGCGTCATGTTGGTTGTTGTTATCTTTTGTTTCATGTTGGCTGCCTTGTGACACTTACTGCGTTGTCTTCTTAGCTGCTTCCTTCACTGACGACAGCGTGCCATTTAATCACGTTCGGTTGGTTGGTTGGTCGACCACGTGGGGTTCTTTAACGTGCACTGACATTCGCCTTGCTTATCCCCAGGAAGCATGGAACATTAAAATAATGTTATAAATTTATTGTGTGTTTTGAAGTAGCATTATTTGTTCCTTTCGAACGCTACATTATGCTGTAAGATTAAAAAGTAGCGTGATGTTTTTTACTACAAACCCTAGTTACCATTCCAAGTAGACAATATTCAAATTATGACTTTTAAATGTCGTTATGATCATTGTTTAAGATCACCAAATAATGTTTATGTTCTGCCATGAATATCCGTTGAATGTTTAAAATGGGCTTTTTCTGGGTATATTCTACTAAAAGTTATATTATAACCGTGACTATAAAAGTGCTTTACAAGTATCACTGCTTCCCAAAATTTTTCCTGCTTTTTTTTTTACGGTCAAGGTATTTTCTAACTAGCTGTATGTCACACCTAAATCTCTTAAATTGTGCCTGCCATATACTGCATGCACACCACTGTTATTTCGTTTTGTTAGAAAGCTTTGCTTCCTACCCATTCCCTACTGTTGCTCACGAGACGCCCACCAGTAATGGCTACATAATCTTGACCCCATGGTATCCGTTCGGAGGTGCGGGCATGAGTTGCCCGTTGTGCTGTAATGTGGAGCTCAAGTGTCGCCCTCATTGTTAGTCCTCGCACAACATTACGTTGCAAGCCACATTTCATTTATCATTGCGGAAACTAAACGAGCTTTTTTCGTGGCCAGTATTTCTTCCCTGTGTAAAAGAGGGCAAGGACGGATAGGGCTCGTTGGTAATCCGCCGAGCTTAAATGAAACCAAAAACTCCAGCGTGGAAGGGGAATACAGGTAATGACAGCGTTGCATGAGTATGGAATGCGCAGACGCGGGTTCCATCCCGGCCGCGGCGGCCGAATTTCGATGAAGGCGAAATTCTGGAGGCCTGTGTACTCTGCGATGTCAGTGCGCGTTAAAGAACCCCAGGTGGACGAAATTTCCGGAGCCCTTAACTACGGCGTCTCTCATAGCCTGAGTCGCTTTGGGACGTTAAACCTTAATAAACCAAACCAAACCAGTATGGAATACGCTCTGTACATGTGCTCTCATACCCGGACATATTGGGCAGGGAGGTGTAATCATGTCCTCCAAGCTAACAGAGCATTAGGAGGTTGAAGAGAGCGTTATTCTGAAATTACTGAACGATGTGCGCTCGTCGACAATACGGCTTTGCTTAGTGTTCTTGTAGTCTCATTCTGTTTTCTCTTTAAATGTTCAGTAGATTGCAATTCGCAAAAATACGGATGCACAATATCGTTTGTGACACTATATAGTGAGAAATATAAAGTGTCTGGGGCGCTTCTCGTTGCAGAAAGGCTACGACATGGAGTCGGCGTGTAGCGATCACGGAGGCATCGAAAGGAAAATCCGTTGTCTGGATTCTGGGCGGATTGGGGCCAGGATAAATAAGCTACTGGCTACGTTAAAGCACAGTGGGTTGAACCTGAAAACACCTTGTGGCCGTACAAGCTGCTGCTTAGCGAGGCACTTGCCCGTCCTGAACAAAACCTTGTACGAGGCGGCGATGCAGCTCACAGAACACTCCCCAGGAGCCCTGACGTTGAGCACCATCCGTAGCGTTGACGTGGACGTCCCGCGTTCCGACAACTCCATAATGGAAGCTGCCATCCTGACCTGCTGGCTGCTGACACACCACCGCTGCATCAGGCGTCTTGTCCTGCGAGCCGGTGCAATTCCCGTATCGTGCTTTCCAGCTTTGCTCAGCGAGGCACTAGTGGCTAACAAGGGCCTCGTGGAGGTTCTAGCCGACCCATTCTATTTTAGCGAAACCTCGCGGCAAGTTTGCGAGTGCCGTGTTCTGGCTAATGGTTTGGGAAAAATATCGCTTGGACTCGTGTGTTTGGATGTCAGACCTCTCATAATAGACCAGAATTTCGCGGAAGCCATCGCCAGTGCAATTTGCCGGGGTAACTTGCGCCGACTGGTACTCAGGAGTGAAATGTCGGTCACAGTCGCGAAGAAACTATTCTCGGCTTCAACCGCTTCTACGAACTTGAGCTCGTTAGAGATCGCTAGTTATAAAGAGTTCTCGGAGCCGAATGCTGTAGCCCTCGCTGCCGCGCTGAAGCGCAACAAGACACTTCAAAAACTCTCGATAGAGCCTGTGGACGAGGTTGCGGTTGGTACCATCCTCGCTTCCCTGGAACACAACGACACTCTGAAGGAGCTGTGCCTTGCTTCCTTTAGTTGGCTCCCGCTATCCCTCTCGACAGTGTGGGACGGCCTTGAAGCACTGCGGGCCAACAGAGGTCTCAGCTGTCTCAAGATTACCAACACGAGATTTAACAACAGCTTCGCTATGGTAATCGCAGACATTCTTCGGGAAAACAACACGCTTCAGGAGCTCAACCTCTCCAGCAACCGGATCGGCAATACCGGAGGTCGTGCACTGGCTAATGCCTTCATTCAAAACTCATCACTGAGGCGTTTCGACTTCTCCGATAACCGAATGACTGGCGAAGCACTGGTGCAGAACTTCGTCGATTGCCTCGCTCTAAACAGCAGTCTTGAGTCTGTACGCCTCGGCAGAGTTCACGTTTCTGAACAATGGCAGCCCGCATGGCCTCCGGTAGGGAATGTACATGCTCGTCTCCATGTGACGTGGAACACATATGGACTCGAAGGCTGCGCCCAGCGTCTGCGAGAAGACGACGAGTTCTCTCGACTGTGTGTTGGGTGGACAGGTGACGCCACTTCCTCTGCAATCGTGGAGTGGTTCTCCGCGGCTCGGACGATGTGTGCCTCGCTGACAGAACTCACCATCCTGTGCCCTAGGCGCGTTGAGTCGGTGAGCTCTGCTGCTGCGGTTGTGTCCTTTTTGGAGGCTACAAATTCTCTGAAGAAGCTCGTCGTAATTCCCACACTCCGCTCGGACACCTTCGTCACTGCCGTCCTCAGCGGCCTCGCCCGCAACAAAAGTGTCTGCGACGTGGAGATCCACCAATACCTCCGCATCACCCCAGACGTCAAGGCTCTTCAGGCTATTTTTCGTGCGAACCGAAGCCTGCACCGCCTCAAGTTCGCAGCATTCTGTCTGGGCAGCAAGGCCGTCGGTTTGCTGACTCGTGCTCTAGAGGACAATTTTGTGTTTTTGGCATTCGAATTCGAAATCTTCGGTTCGCAGGACAATATGCGACCTCTCCGAACCGTCCTGAACCGGAATCGGTCTTTTCTGAATCGCGCAGTGGAGTACGTGTTGGGCACGGCAGTGGATTCTCGGTCAGTGGGAGCTCTTGAACTGCTGTCCGCGTGTGACTCTCTCATCGATGCAGTGTCCGATGCCTCAGGCAAGACGCGCGAAGAGAGCAAGCTCCTGGTGCTTGAAGCAGTCCGCCGACAAAACGCTTCCTCCAAAGTGTTCATCTCAGTGCCCACATGAAAACGTGTGGCAAGGAAATTGCAATTTCAAAAACAATGATCAACGATTGTACTGACTGAGTGGCAGTGTTTTCCTGAAAGGGCAGCAATGAATTGTTCATGATTTAGAGCACAAATCAGGTGGTGACAAAATAAACATGAGTGGTGTGTTTTCTCCCCTCATCGTAGTCTCTTTTTATTTTATGACGTCTTGCTTTCTTCACGAAAAAAGCATTTAATTGTAATTTTTTACAGTGGGTGTTGGAGAAAGCGTTTCGCATTTTACGACGGTGCTATACTTTGCTGGAGTTCAATGGTGAGTGGTTTTCTTAATATTGCCGCGCGCTTTGTGTCGACAACAAAGCAGAAGGGAAGAGGAGCGCACAGGTCGAAGAAACTACTCGACTTAACCTTACTGAGCTCTCTATCCCCATTAGACAACACTGTAAACACATGCTTCAGTAGGTGTTGAGTACGTAGGAGTTGTGGTGGAGGTGCTGGGAAGATCACCACAGATCCCTCTAGACTGCGCTGGAGCCGTCGACGCGCCGGACTATACCTATTGCCCGTGGGAATGACCCAAGAAGGCTGCGCACGGCAGCCAAGTTCGGCAGCGCCCACATGGCCGCAATACCGTTAACCGTCGACCTTTTCTGGACAAACATGGATGAGTGGCCCATTCATTACCAGCGGGTGAGCAAATGCAACCTCTTAGATGTCACCGTTCAGCTGGCCAATTCTGTTTGCTTTTAAGATGGTGCCGCGTTGGCATGGTTCGAGAACCACAAAGCGTTTTTAGCTAGCGTAGCAAGGACAGCGTGAGGCTAGACAGATCGAAGGACCAGCATGGTGATGTAGCAAAGCGAGCCCGGCTAGCGGAACAACGTGTTCAGCGCCAGTGTCAACAAGAAGGATCATTTCGAGAAGATATCATCATAAAAGCATTTAGACTAAATCGTCTGATGCTTACGCAGGCTTCCAGCATCAGCATCAAACTGTATGATCGCCCGTCCAGTTTTCTGCTCAGAGTCTTCCTACCCTACTGCACGTTTTTTAAGAGCTTGTGGGAGAATTAGACGCGTACGTCCAACATAATTCGGGCTGAGGAGCTCGTAATAAACAGTATGACGCAGGAGTGCCTCTTTTGCTTTGCTTTTGCTAAGCATAGCTTCTTTCTCCTTGTAGCTGTAGTCCTCCGAACTCAAGACCGCAAATCCACCTTCCTTATCAGACAGCAAAAGCTTTATGCCTGCAGCTTTAGTGAAGCCACTGTCCCCGGAACGTCAATGCGTGGTCCACACGTGTAACGGAAGGGCAGTGATTCCACGCCTTCCAGAATGCATCGGTCAGCGTCGGGCTTCGTCCTCGCCTTTGAGGCAGTGCATCGCACCAGGGCGAGCATTTCTGTCTTATCGACCTTTGGTTGGGTGCAGAATTTCGGCCCTCGCTCGAGGTTGTTCAGGACATCCGAGGGCACTGTGATGCCACCTATCTGGCGAACCTCTTGGCGGGCGGGCGGTGCCGCACGTTTTCTTGGTAGCGAAAGGAGCGAAAGGAACCTTTGCCAGGTGAACTCGGTAATGCGGTCGGCGATTTGAAGTTGTTGGTGCAACATACGGCGGTGTCCTGCCGGCTGGCAGACTTGGTCGCAGGCGATGAACAGACTTTCTTGGAAAAGCCGTACCTGTCGCCAAGCCTCCCACCGCAGGATGCGGCACAGGCGTAGCCCATGTCCGCGTGAAGGTTGGAACGGGCCTACGAGAAGGGCCACAGCAGGGGGAAGGAAGTCATTCTTGATGGCAAACATGAGGAGCCGAGCACGGTATGAGGCCGAGACAAGCATCGCGGTACACAGAAAAGGATTGCGGAGAGCATGAAGAACGATAGAAGCGAAAGGGCCCGATGTAGAGAGAGAGAAATACTTTATTATGGCAAGTGTGTTAGACCCCCCTTGAGTCCCTGGACCACCGCATGGTCCCACTCTACGTCGGAAAGAAATGAAACTCAGAAGAGCGGAGAGTTGGGCTTGTTGGTTCAAGATCATTGTGTTGGTTTACGATCTTTTTGTTGGTTTGAGATCAGCAAAAAACGCTATGTACGGAATTCCGCTTTCGTGTGGCAGGTCCTAGGTAGGGCAGACTGGATGATGTATTAATGACAGGTTGCGCGAGCACGCTAATTCTCAAATACTCAAAATGCCACTGCGGAATCGAACTTAGTCATTCACCGCCCAAAATGCAAATGCTCTCCCCTGCTTGACAAAATCCGCATCATCAAGAAATATTTCAGCCAGCACGCTCGAGAAATCTGGGCAGCTTTTATCGCCAATAAAAAAGATCACACTTGTTTCAGTGCACCGTCTATCAAATAGTTTGAAAAGAAACCGCTTTTGGGCATAAATCCTAATACTGGCCAGCTACCTCCCCGATGTGCCTTAATTTACCCCTGTTGGTGGTGTTCCTGTTTGCTGTTTGTTTTCACCAGTTCATCCCCCTTTTTTTGTTGCCGTTTGATCGCCCCTTTTCTTCCTTTCGAAATGAGCACGTGCCTTTCAACTCGCCACTTTCACTACATCCTTGACACACGCCCGCAGCAGTTGAAAAAAAAAAAAAAATGCTTCCCTTGTTATTGTTTTTCCTTGTTTGTTTTCATCCGGTTCCCCTTTGTTACCCCCGTTCACCTTATTGCCGGTTCGTCTCTGGTTAAGTTTCTCTTGTCGTGAGCTGAGCCCGCGCCTTTTCCCTCGCCATCTTTTCGAGCAGCAAGTTGAATCTGTTTATCTCGATTGCGGGGTTTCGGTATGTATATATGTCTGTATTTCTGAAATAAACGCCTGTGTTTTGTTCTCGCTCCGTCCTGTGTTAGCGATGTTCCCAATATGATCGTAAACCGACAAGCCCAACTTTCCACTCTTCGGAGTCTATATAAACACTATGCTAACGCTGTGTTCGACATGTTATTTTAATGATCAAGCAGTTACTGGAGAACAAGTACAAACTATTATTTACTATGGAGTTCAGATCATAACCAAAACATCTTCAAGCGTTGTGGCTCAGAAATTTTCCCACTTTTCGTGCAGTAATGATGTTTTTTCAACACGAATTTCCAGTTAAATATATGTGAGGATTCCTGCTATAGATCGCATGCGCAGCCCAAAAAAATTAATGAGAAAACTGTGCGTTACCTATCCGCCACTATTACTTACGGCACCGTTAACGGCTGGCTATATGAGTTTGAGGTCATGTTATCCGTTTGAAGGTACGCGTGGGAGGTGCATGTACGAATATTGGTGCATTTTAGTGCGTGTCGCCCTTGTGCCCCATTCTCCTTGCAAAGTGTTGATTGCACCTTTGGCAGAGACAGGCCTGGTCTCGCACGATGTTATGCCTCAGCCCCCTGCCAGCCTAGGTGGATTGGAACGTCGACTCTCTCGTCCGGCGTAGCCACGGCAACGGCAAGTCTCCTCTGGAAGTAGACAGCGCACCTTTGGCAGTGCACTCTGTATGCATGCCGAAAATAGCTCTGAAGGCCTGCCGTGATGGACATTGAAGAGAGGACCCGGGTGCCATCTGGTCCAAAAAATTACTGAAGACACTTAGGGAATTCTAAAGTGTGCTTGGCGAAAGCCTCGACTGCAGCGAGACGTCTGGCGAATGAGCGGCGGTGCAGCTGCCACCTCCGACGCGCGCGCTCGTTCTACCGCTACTGTGTGACGTCACGGTTGCTATGCACAGCTGCGCACCCCACGGGTGCACCGGTTGCCAAGGAGGGAAGGAGGTCCCAGCGGTAGCAACGGAGCGCCGCAGATCCCCGGCAGTAAGAGAGGAGACTGCGTTCATTTCGAGGAAAGGAAAGGCGTCTTATCAACTCTGTGGTTTAGTGGACACCTCACTCACTCACTGTGGTTTAATGGACACCTCAATAGCACTTAAAGCTAATTCCGGCGTTCCGTGCAGCAGTCAGGCTTTCGCCGTTCACTATTTTAGTCGCTAAAGTTGCTCGTAATTTGCTTTCGCAACCTTCCGGGCTTAACGAAGCTAAGCCTCTGCCAATTTTTTTCTTCTATTCCTATAAAGTTTAAGGCGACTCACTCGTTCCAGCACAGCTCCTGATTGCAGCGGCTCCATGCGATTACATCTACACGTAAAGACGTTCATGCACCAGGGACAAAGGCATGGTAAAAGCAAAGGCAACAGCCAGCGAAGGGAGCACCTCCTCTGACCGTTGTATAGCCCGTTCAGGCTCCATTTAGCCCGCCAAATCACAGATATCATACATACAGCCGTACGGGCACCCAATGCCGATGACGTGATATCGGTGACGTGACAAACTTCAGTATTTTGATCACATACGCCCGTCTCGCATTTCAATATGGCAGCAGAAGAATAAAAGAACAGCTCGAAAAGATGTGGAACAATCAGCAAGCCTGTGAGATACCCTGAAAGCTCAGGGTAGCGCAGAGTGAGAACACATCAGCTACAGATCGCGGAATCTAAAAATTATTTCAAATGCAGAGCACAAGCAGGCCCCGCGAAGAAGGTTTAAAGTTTTTATAGTGCGCAAAAAAAAAAACTATTCGAACATGTCAATACAAGGAGTAAAAGGTGAAATGTATAGTGCGTGACAGCTGGTCAAATGATGTCTTAGATCTGGACAGTTTCCACGCGACTCAAATCAAGCAGGTATAACGTAGGCAAGAACTTTCAACATTCAGTACGACGATGCGAGGAAAATAGAGCGAGCGCCAAATCAGACACATGAGAAGCAGGCAAAAAATTCGTCGTATCGGTTAAATACGCTAATACCGGCCTTGTTCTGGAACGATTAGCTTTTTCCGTAAATGAACTTTATGGGACTCCAAACCGCACAACCGTAATCTAAGTCCGTGCGAATCAGAGTTTTCTAGGTAACTTGGGTATCCAGGGGATAACAAGCAAAGTGCAGTGCATAAACCGAGTCTCTGGGGGCTTTGTTAGAATGCCTTCGATGTGTCTATACATTGACATATTGGGCGTGATTTGTATTGCAAAACTCTTTATAAGAGACAGTCTGAGAATGAATGTGGGAACAAATTAGATGTGCGCCTCAAGATTTTCATGAAAGCAGTTTTGGATAAATTAATGATCATTTCTCATTTAGCGCCAGATGTAGCCATGTGCAGAAATTTGGAAAATAATCGTTAAGAAAGGCATGAATCTCAGATCTCAGGACGTCTCCAATGAACAGCGGCGTTCTCTGCCCACTGAGGCACGTTTCGCTTCTCACGTAACACTTAGAGTAGGCGATGTATTGCTACTTATCGGCCCAGGTGAGAGCACACTGCAACTCAGCAATCATGCACGCGCTACACATTGTACATTAGCTGCAGGCCGCAAAGTACAGTACAGGGCAGTTTTCAAATAAATTCAAAAGCAGCAATAGAGAACTCCATGAGCGAAAACAAACTAGAGGGAGCGTTACGCAACACTTTGTAAAATACTTCCCCTTTTTCCACCTAGTGCTGGCACTTAATGCATACAGCAACACTCAGACAGTGCGAAGTGCTTACAGCTGTTGTGCGCCAAAACAAAATTTCGATGAGGCAAGAGGGGCAGAGTCCACGTTAGGCGACACCCAAAATCCAAGCAAGGTGTTCTATGAGTTCGTTTCGGGTATTCTCGGCTTCGATAAGCGTAAACATGGGAACATCACAACCTCAGTGTCAACAGCCTTGCAGCAGCGTTTCTCATTATTCTGATACATAAAGTTTCAGAGCCTCCAAGCTGTTTCCGAAACAGCTTCCCGAGGATTAAATAGAACAATAAACAACATAAACAGACTAGAAAACAACGGGCATCTTGATGTAACCATTAGAGGAATTCGCTAAGATAAGTGCAGCCCCACATACATAGAATGGGCACTTTTGTTACTGAACGTCAAAAACACAAACAATAATAAAAGTCACAAATGGCAGCGCGAGGTCCTTTCAATGGAAGCATGAAAAAATAATGCAAATTTCGGCGGTGGTCGGTGAAGGCTATACCGCTTTGAGTCGGTTTTTCCAGGTCAAGCATTATTCTTTGTAGAAGTGACGTTGCAGGCGTCCCTCATGGCCATATGTTTCGAGCTTTCGCATTGGAACGTCCTAGAGAACGTTCCAGCATGCATTAAAGGAACGTTGATATAGCTTCTCCTAGACTGGTCGGAGCTTGCGGGACAGCGGTAGAACGTCTCGCGAATGTAAAAGTACTGGCTGTGCGACAAGCTCCAAAAGCTTCCCGTCGCTTCAACCTTGAACCAGAGCGGCTCGGAAAAGGACTTGAGCACCGACGAAAGGCCCAGCGAAGCCGCCACTATGTCTACATCGCTGAAGGTAGAGAGTCCAATCGTGCCAGCGGCAAGGTAGTGCTCTCGGAAGCAGCCGACGAGCTGTTTAATACGACGGCGAGCTTGGTCCGACCACAGCCCCGTCTCGCTGAGCAGAAAGCGCCAGATGGATTCCGCCAGGGACCAGGGGATGATGGGCGTGTTGAAGACGTCTGTGTGGGCGACGTCGTTCCGTATGAACGCATAGACGACCGGTGAAATCAGGATGTTTGTACCCTTATGGAGTGAAAGGTAATGCCGGCTTCCTGCACTGGTTTCCGCCGCACTGCTTACTAACGGCAGGCCCCAGCGCGCCAGCCTGAGCCGCCCCTCGAACTCGTAGGCACGACCATCGAGAATCCTCTCGAGGAAGCTCTGCGTCAGACTCGTCTCCCTGATTTCTGGACGAGCGCTTTCCCACGGCATGACCAGGGCCATGCCGGCAAAGAAGGTGTCCAAGTATTTTCTGTCGACGCCGCTGAACAATGAGCTGACAATGCGATCAGTCTGTATGGCCTCAATGATGGAATTCACAACTCGGGTCACCTGGACCTTCTTCTCGGGCGTAACAAGAGAAAACTGGTTGAAGAACAAGAAGAACCTAAAAGATAGCGACCCGCCCATTTTCATGCAAGAAAATTTAACACGCCGAAATAGAGAACTGCTTCAGGCAACTAAAGTCTGTGCCAAAGAAAAAGGCTATAAGTTCACTTGGTATGTCAATGGAAAGGTTTTCGTTAGGCGAAGTGAGGGAATGAGTGCCATTCATGTGAAGGGAAAGAGCGATTTGGATCGGCTATAGCACTCAGCATGGTATCTTTCGAGTTTCTTCTTGAAACATAATCGACATGCAGCAGGTGTATTATCTGCCGAGTGACTTGAACCGCACTGCTTCGTGTGTTGCGCCGACAACGCTTAACGCTATTCACCTGAACGCACGCTCTGTAAAAAACAAGATATTGTGTTTAGAGGAGTTCTTTGGCGAATTTTCATTTGCTTTTTCTTTGATCATGCTCAGTGAGACTTGGAGCACAGATGATTCCGACGTTTTCAGGATGACCAATTACAAAACTTATTACTTGAACCGCTCCGGCCTCCGGGGGGGTGGAGTGGCTTTACTGGTGTCAGATGACATTGAATGCGACAAGTTGGACTCGTACAGTCTTATTACTGAAGATTTTGAAGTGCTATCAGCCTGTACTGGAAGGTTCGTGTTTTCTGTTTGCTATCGTCCACCGAAGAGAAATATGGTTAGGTTTTTGGAATTTTACGACTGTTTTCTTTCATTTATAACAGATAACAAATACACTCTAATAGCTGGAGGTGATTTTAATATCGATATGTTGAAGGATAATTCCTCTACTAGAGACTTTAACGCAGTCTTGGCCTCGAACGGATTTATTAATCTTATTAACGATCCAACAAGGGAAACAAAAGAAAGTGAGTCACTTCTTGATCTGCTGATTACGAACACTTCCCAACCGATAGTTGAGTCGGGCGTAATATCATGTGCGATCAGTGACCACCTTCCAGTGTTTGCATGCATAAATAAGACTAGACTGGTAAAGTACCGACAGGAGAAAGCGAAGTACCAAAGTATAACCAATGCTACTCTCAATTCATTTCACAGCTCACTGGAACAAGTTGAGTGGGATAGTATTGACGTTACCAGTGACGCAAATGAGGCTTACGATGAGTTCCTCCGAGTATTTAAACAGCTCTACCATTCCTCTTTCCCGCTAAAAGTGCGTGCAATAGAGCGTAAAACTCGCAAACCTTGGATATCTTCTGAGTTGCGCCAAGAAATTAACACGAAAGACAAACTGTACAAAATCTTTTTAAACACACGTTCAACAGATGACCTAAGCATTTTTAAGAAATACAGAAATAGATTAACAAAAAAGCTACGTCTCGCTCGTGCGGAATACTTCGCGACATTTCTTGAAATTAAAAATGGTCGCCACGATCTGTTGTGGTCAAGGTTGAATTTCTTACTGAGGCGTGAGCAACCACAGGCTGCCCCGCGGGCTTTAAAGCTTGATAATAAAGATGTATCCGGCAGAGAGTTGGCAGATGCCTTCAACAACTTTTTTACCACCCTTGCCCATAACACCCCGTCAAGTGATTTCAACACCTATTTTAGCTCTTACAATAGGGACACAATATTTCTGAACCCAGTTACGACAGAGGAGGTTATATCAGTCGTACAAAGCCTAAATAACAGCCATAGCTGTGACATTGACGGCATTCAAGTGAGGCCTGTCAAGCATGTTATAAAAGTTATTGCCCCTGTTCTTGCAGATATATTTAACTTATGCTTTACTACGGGCACATTTCCTAAAAAAATGCAAATAGCCAAAGTAACGGTTTTGTATAAGAAAGGAGACCGCAATGACTTAGGAAATTATCGATACTCCCAATCTTCTCGAAAGCCTTTGAAAAAGTTCTGTATACACGGTTGTCTGATTTTATTGATAAACATGACCTTTTGTCACCTGATCAATTTGGGTTTTGTAAAAATAAATCTGCCGAGTTAGCCCTACTCGAACAAAAGGAATATATACTAACACAGTTTGAAAATAAGGCCTTTGTTATTGGTGTCTTCGTGGACTTCTCGAAGGCATTCGATTTAGTAAACCACAGTGTACTCCTGGAAAACTTGGAGCGTTGTGGTATTCGTGGACTGGCTCAAATGATCCTGAAATCATATCTTTCGCATAGGAAACAGGCTGTAAGCATAGACAATGTGACATCTGAACTAAAACTTGTTACTTCTGGCGTTCCCCAGGGTAGTATATTGGGACCATTACTTTTTAATATGTACCTAAATGATATCTCCAACATTAACTCCGCCGCTAAATTTATTATCTACGCTGACGACACTAGCATCTTTTTTAGTGGAAATGATCTTGATCTCCTTGTTCGGGAATGCAATGACACCTTGAGTGAATTACAAAAGTGGTCCGAATCCAGATACATGCGTATAAATGAGAAGAAAACAAAAGCTGTCATATTTCGTCCTAAAAACAAAGTACTTCCTTCCCCCATCGAGATTAAACTAAACTCGCGACGTATAGACATAGTTGAACAATTTAAATGCCTTGGAGTAGTTTTTTCTTCCAGCATGTCTTGGGAACACCACACGGACCATATTGTCACGAACTGGCTCAAATAACCGGAGTCATAAGTCGGCTCAGATACGTCATTCCAAAAACAGTAAAGTTACTCCTCTATAATTCACTTTTCTACTCCTATTTAAACTACTGCCATCTAGTGTGGGGCACAGCTACGGTTAGCTGTCTTCAGCGTATCTACATTTTTCAGAAAAAGTTTCTTCGTCATGTTTACAATGTCCCCTGGGACTCGCCAAGCAAAGATCTCTTTCTACAAAGTGGTGTGCTAAAAATACACAACTTGTATAAATATCGCTTGAGTGTCCGGTTTAAACTCGAAACACGTAGAAATGTAAACCACATACGTAAACTTGCTGAACTACATACCCGAGATGCAAGCTACTTAACAAGGTATGCGGAGACATGGATAGTCCCAACCCCACGGTTAAACTCGGGTAGAGAACGCCTGCAGTTCACTCTTCCGTCCCTGCTAAACGCGTATATATATAATAATTTTGACCTTTTCAGTTCGTCAAACAGGTCTTTGCGTGCTTTGTATGCTAGCATGTAGGATTTTTTGTCTTGTGCTTTTTTTTCTTTCTCTTTTTTTTCTTTGCTGCCATTACCTGTGTCTACCCTATGTGAATATTGTGTTAATATTGTATAAAGTTCTTTCGTTTTCTCTTGTACCTGCTCATTATTGTATACTTGTTATCACGCTTTGCAACTGCCTTTTGTATTAAAAGCCTTGCTGTCAAGCTGCTGCCAAGCGAAAGGGGGCTGCGGCTTAGTCAAGCTGTCTCTCAGCTTTTTCTGCGCCTCCGCTGTCTGTATCTTTACAAGGCAGAAATAAAGAATTTGAATAATAAACTCGTCCGTGTACATTATGTCGCGAATGATCGGCATCAGCTCGATTTGGCGCGTGTAGAAGATTAGCCTGTCTGACTGAGTATGCACGGCGGGCCAAGCGAGCTCAACTAGACCGTTGTAGACGCTGCATGCGAGCAGGTAGGAGGCTCCAGCATCACTCACGCTTTTTTCTTGGGAGGTGAGGGCGTCAAAGAGGGCGTGGATTTGATCTGTGCCACTCACGCTGACTTCTATAACGTACTTCAAGCCGATCGATGTGTCCTGTAAAGCTTTCCTGATGTCCCACTTCTGCAACAGCGCGGAGAGGTTAAGGCCAGTGTAGTGCTCAACTTTGACGCCTGCCGGGTCAGGAGCTTGCAGTGAACCTGCAAAAGTAGTCACCTCGGCAACTTTTACATACTTCCCAGCAAAATTATTGAGCTTCTCAAGGGAGTCGTTCAGGCAGTGTTGAAACCGGTGATCATTCAAATCAAGGAGTGCCCTCAGGGAAATTGAAATAGCACTATGTCCTCTTAAGGTGACCTCCACGAGGGATGGAATACTGTACTTGAGATTGCTGAGGAGGAGATAGGCAAGTAGATTAGTGGTTCCACCATCCCGCAGGTATACTCCGCACGTGCTGACAAGAAATGCGGCTAGCTTTCCGACCACGACGTTTTGGTCCGCACCCGAATGCAGACAAGAATCGAACATGGACCTCAAGAAGCCGCTCACCTGGCTTCGAGACCCGCTAGGCGCCATAACGGAGCTGGACTTCATGCTTCGGTTCGAACCGAGGGGCTACGGTAAGGTGCTGGACACGTTTCCCATCTTAAAGGGGTGGAGACACCAAATTTGTGGTTCGCGCGTTCTTAGTTGCAAACGTTTCTTATGGCTCCAGGAAGCATGATACACACTCAAAGATTCATATATTCACAGTGAATAATTTATTATAGCATTTTTAGGTGAACGATTTTCGGTTTCGGTTTCGGAACGCCGAGTTGTACAGTGACGTCACAGAGGGGGAAGATCAACTGCTTCGCTTGGTCACGTGGGCCCACAAAAGTTGTGACGCACCTACTGCTGCATCGTCTGCTTTCCCACACACGTGCTGACCAGCGCATATGAAAACAAACAACTGCACGTCTATATAGTCCCAGCAGCTCGGATTCTGACAGATCTGATTGCAACGAGTGAGGACATCGACTTTTTTTTTGTTCGCACGCTAATATCGCCTTCGCGGGTTCGCGTGAGGATGCGAAACACTTTGCAAAATGCCAGTAAGCATCGCTGCGCCGCTCTACCCAAGCTGCGCCCACAACCGGTGTCACACTTCGCTGCCGTGCAGCAGTACCTGAGCGCTGCTTGGGATGGTGTACAAATATCACAAGAAAAGACAAGATCGCCTTGTTATCAGAACTGCCAGCTATACTCGAGCAGCGACAAAGCATGTCTGCTTATGTTGGGAGCTTTCGGCAACGGCACCGCTCGCGGGCGCTCCGGGCGACGAGCTCTGCTGCTGCCTGGCTGCCGTGGTCGTCGCTAGGCCTATAGCCTGTTTAGCAAGCGGCCGGCGCATCGGAAGTCGCCTGCGCTATAATAAAAGGCTATACTTTTCACAAATAGCTGTAGTGTTAACAGAATCATCTCACAATAAAATAATAGTATGGTCAATCTCCTCGACGCCTTCGGCAGCGGAGCTAGCGGGCGCCAGGCGAGCCGGACCCCGACGTCGCGCCAGCGGCAGCTGCTAGGCGCGGTTTTGAGAAATTTGCTCATATCACAGTTGTTACCTCTACTAGCAGCTCAGTATTGGTCAGCGATCCTCAAAAATGACACTTTTTTCACATTTCTTGTCCCATGGTTTATTATTTACGTCAAGAACACTCTCTAGCTCGCTTTTATGACGTCGGCAGACGGTATCCAGGCTGACCTACCGGCCGGCAGACTCGGCGTACTTCACGTCCGCACAAGAAAATACAAAACAGCCATGCCACCAGAAAGGATGCTTTCTAGATTCGAGATACGACAGCATGCATCTGTGCTAAAAGTGGATCTTTCGGCAGCGACACTGCCTGCGGCAACGCCGGCCGACGACCTGCGCGCTGGTCCCAGACTGCCCTAGTCGTCGCTAGGCCTAGCTGCTTTCGATATCGACTCCGCAGCTGAGGGAGCTTCGGGACTGGCCAGCGCTCAGAAACGTGCTCCGCTCGGCACCCCTTTACTGTGAACTCGTCCCATAATAAAAGATATGCTCGATTTCCACGACGTCTTCAGCAACAGAGCTAGCAGACGGCAGGCGAACCGCACCAGGTAGCAGCAGCACAAAACCGGCTATGGGATGAAATTTGCTTGCATCGCAGTCATCACTTCTACCAGGAACTCGGTATTTGCCAACGATCGTCACAAACGATGCATTTTTGATATTCATATATCCCAGGGTTTGCTATGAACGTGAACAAACAATACAATCGCGTTCTTCAGATGCCGGCGTTCGGCACGAAGACTGGCGCAGGCCGCCCGGCTCCAAGGAGT
Source organism: Amblyomma mixtum (assembly GCF_055824585.1). NCBI lineage: Eukaryota > Metazoa > Arthropoda > Arachnida > Ixodida > Ixodidae > Amblyomma > Amblyomma mixtum. The sequence goes on along the minus strand of NC_143012.1, from coordinate 204,803,383 downwards.
GCGCCCTATGTCATCATGACGCTGCCGCTCTCCGCGCTCGCATTGGCTGCCGCTTCCCGTCGTTGTTGCCGCGAGCGGCCCGCCGTTGACATCTAGCAGGCCGGACGCAGGCAACGAGCTGCAATCGGACGTTGCGACGCTGTTCGCAACGGCGCGCCGCAAACCGAGCGAGTGGCGGTTAGCAGCAAACGCGGCTCGCAGGTGCGTCGACTGCGCTCACGCGGCTGTGCCCCGCTCATCGTACGTCACTGTATTTTGGTATGACGTCACTAAAACTTTATTTTTCTACACCCCTTGTGACGTCATGGTTGATGGCGCTAGCGAATGGGTCTAGGTCGTGAGAGTGAGCATTTAGGTAATCTTTGGAACCGAATTAAAATATTTTTTAAACGTTTGTTGCGTCCAACACCTGGCAGTGACTGCCCTTGCATACATAGGAATCCCATAGCAGGCTTTTTATAGCTTCAAAATTTGGTGTCTCCACCCCTTTAAGCCAAGCAGTATTTGAGCACACGAACTCAAAGAAGCTGTCGCAAGGCTCCAACGTGGCGTTCACGTATCTCACGAGTTCCGTGACTTCGCCGGGACAGCAGAAGTGTGAAGCACCACCGTCGCCCGGCGAGTTTCGTATGGCCATGCTCGTCTTCAAGGCCAGAACTGCGGCGAACGCCAAAACGACGAGGAAAGCGAAGCAAGCCATGAACGGCGCCGCACCATAGCCGCAGTCGACTCGGCGGAAGACAGCGTCGGGGGGAGCCAAGATGGCAACTGGTTCTGCAGGCGCCGTGGCAACCGAGTCTTCATCATCCAAAGCCGACCGTATGGGAGACGTCTTCGTTCCGGGCGCTCGCAAGCACTTGAACGCAGCGGCTGCATTGAGTACTGCGGGCGAGGGTTCCCGGTGCTGGTCCAGATGCAGCTCGGCATCGCTCGGCGTCAAGGCGATCACCATTGCCGAATGGGCCTCGGCCGGAACGCCTTTCTCTGCAGCTTCAAAAGGCTCCGTGCCAACTGTCTCTTGGTCCTGGGGAGACTGATCCGATGAGGAAGACGGCGACGATGGGTCTGAAGGCGCGGACGGCAAAGACACCGCAGGGGACGTTGGGGGTCCGAGACCGGAACCAGACGGCAGATTTGTTTGCTCGTGCCTTTCCATGTGGTTAAATTCAGCGCCGTACTTTCGCTACCTTCTGGAGCCGGCCGAATTCTGGATGCAACACAGCGCATCAGAAGGACAGGACGTGGCCCGGCTCTCCGACACAAGCTCGTGCGGGAATCCTCGAAGACACGTGGCAACGTTGAAGGACAAAGAAGTACTAGCGCATGCTATTCTAAAAATTACGCCTTTTTAATAGCCATTTTTTTTTTTTTGAAAATAACAACCTCGCCTGAGTATGGTGCTCGCGTGAGTATACCACAGTGCTCTCGTGCAGTGGCCAGCGAAGGTGATCTGTTCACGCCGCCGGGGGTTCGAAACACAGTCCCGGCAATATTTATTTAATTTCTCCACCCTCAAATTCAGGGACGCCATAAGGTTCTTGGTTGGATCTGACCCCGTGAAGTAGTGCTTTCGCACCAAAACACATAAGCGCATTCATGAGTACAGCTGTCTGAAATGCATCATCACCACAGATTCGTGCTCAAGTACGCTCGTAGGCCTTCGAATATCCGTGGGACGGCGGCGGACCTGAGTTTTAGCTTCTCGCGTTGCAATTTGTGTGAGCTCCGAACACCGCAGACTATTACAGCACGGTGTACAGTGCACATAAGAACAACGCCCAAAGATCTCCTCAAGACGAAGTGAACTTCGTAAGTGATCGGCCCTAAACTGATATTTGGAAACGTGGTGAGCGGGCCTCTTTAATGTTTCAATGTTACGGGTTTGCCTGAATACGCTGAGGTCAAGGCCCCAAAATCTTACGGGAGCACAAGGGATTGCGGGAATAACCAACTAGACAACTCAGCAGTCATTGTTACGGAAAGCCTGCAAAATATTCTTTCTAGGTTGCAGAGAAAAAGCAGTACGCGTTTTCCTGCAGACTGCGTCTAAAGGGGACGCTTTGACTTTGGAATTAGCAAAAAGAAAAAAAAAAGATGATAACGCATTCAGCAACAAGATTAAAAATGTCAATATGATTAATATTCTGGGACAATAAATCAGAGGCCCCCTATGCGCCATTCTGTATTGACTTATTTATGACCATGCAAATTCTAACGTGCCAAAAGGAAGTCAAATAGACAGAGGTACAGGATTAAGGTAGAAAGATAGCATATCTGACAGGCCGCTAACCGGTACGCCGATGTTGTACTCGTAAAGTGAGAATTCTAGCAACCAAAGACCAGCAGCAGCCGTACTTCCGCTCAGGAAACAGCGTTAATGTGGGAACTGATAAATATATTTCTCAGTTCGCCTTTCAAGCTGCCCAAGACAGAGCTTCACGTTGTGCTTTGTTCTAAGATAAGCGCCAGTGAGTACGGGCGGCAGTCGAAAGAAAGCGCGGCTCCCGTTTTTCAGCATAATTCACACGCCGTGATCAAGCTCGTTATAAGCGTATTTGTTTCTTGTTATCTCGGGCACGAAGCGAGTGATGTTTTTTACAAAGCACGGATGAGAGCGCTGTAATCGCGGTGCATTCGGGCGCACAAAGCATGCTGTCAAGTGGTATTTTTTAAACTCCGCGGGCTGTCTTTTCTGCTGCAGGAAAACGGCCACGCTGAGTGTCTCTCGTTGGAAGTGCCTGGGTTGGAGATTACTTGTGGAGCTCCACAACATTCCTACTGACGCCTGAACGTTTCAAGCAATATTTGAAATGTTATTTTTTTAATCTCAGCTAATTACTCAAATAGGACGAGCGAAAAAAAATGGTACTGTAACTTTAAATAAACCCTAACAACATCCGTGCGATTTCAGTTCTGAAGAACGCTTAGGTTTTTTGGTTTTTTTTAGCTTGCTCCAAGTTAGCTGGGACACCCTATATATAGCGGTAGGTTATGTTCGGCGCATCTCCTTACGCAACATGTATCAAAATGCAGTGTCTTGAGCGGTTAGTATTCGATGCGAAGCACTCGAAAGCTGCGACTGCCACGGGAGAAGCGCGGGAGGAACACACACGCGTGAAACTAGCAGAGCTGCTAGCCATGTTTGGCGCTCTCCATTCAATATCGTCGTTCTCAAACTTCGCGGCCTTTGCATCGGAATTCGTCACTGACACCATGGGCGGGAGGTCAATGCGAGATGCCTTGAAAATTTCCCCGCACCTAGGACACGAGCACTGAGGTACCAAACTCAAATGGCCCCAGCAGCAGCGCGCACACTCGCTGTCCGCTACGGGCGCATCCGCCCCAGAGCCGCAAAGCCACGCAATGGGGGAGTTATCACACGCCCTGCAACTTCGCGACAGAGGAGATAGAGAGCGAGTGAGAGAGAACGGAAGCGCCAGCAGTGGAGGAACAAATATAAGCAGCAATAAAAAAGAGACACTGCGCGTAATGAGGAGGGACGTAACAGCAACGTCACCACTAGTTTCACGTGACTAGGTCGGGCGGGTGTGCACAAGGGTGTGCAGAAACGCTCCTTTCTGACGAGACCACTACCGACGTTGGAAAGTGCGAGGGGTGTACACGCGGTGATGCAACGATCTTGTCGCGGCAATGGCAGCATTTTGTCGTTGTCTTCGCTTGTATGGCGTGATGGGAAGTTATCAGCATTAGAGTGTAAGCCCGCCTTGATTGCCATGTGTTTCAGATCGTGCGAATTTAAGCTGGAACCGCATGGAGCGTTTTTCGCGAGCGAAAAACGCGACGCGCGGCAAACGCCCGCGTTGCCGCTGACGCGCGAGCACCCGCACGAGAAAAATGAACTTCAGAAGCGGCGCTGTAGCGCCGCGTTCTTTCGGGTTGCCAGACCGCACAACTGCCAACGAGGTGAATTATCTGTTACCGCATATATAATATGCCCTTTAAATTACAGGACACTACAATAAAAACAATCTTCATGTAATTATACCTCGTTAAGGTTGTCTTGTGCATGTTGGCCGAACACTACGCGCGAACGAACACGATGAGTGAATGCACGTGGCTCTTTGGACGTGCTCAACAGCATGGATGAAGAAAAAAACTAGGAGGGACCATGACGTCACAATCTTGAAGCCTAGTCATAAAAAATATAATGGAAAGCATCGTGGGAAATAGGCCCTCACGTGACAAGGCAGCGGTAGCTCTTGGTCGAATTTCGGTTTCGGTTTCGCTCTCTCGTTCTACGAGAACAATGGTGAGCCTCTGTGCGTTCATGAGCAGGGGGACTTGACTTCCCGCTCGCTCTTCGCCAGGTAGTGCACGCGTGACACGAACGCTCCGTGGGTGCTACCTAGGACGGTATACGCGGCCGGGCGCCCCACCCCTGCCGCTAGTGCAGTGTGCCGCGCGCGATTAGTCCGAGACAGGACGCTGCGTGCGCGCGGCTACGTAGTACATACAGTTTACTTCTTTTTGTAAGTGATTGTGCGCAGTGGCCGGGAGACCCCGCGCAGGGGCAGACGTAAAGCCGTCGGCACTCTCTCACGACAGCGAGAGAGAGAAATACTTCACTGCTGCATTTCACGCCGGAACTGCGTATGTGCGCGAGCGTACTCGGCGCGACTTGTGCCTCGAGAATAGCGGAGAACGGCGGGCCCATGGGCGGGCCGAAGTCCGCCTGCCCGAGAGATAGAATCTTGCGCAGCATCCCGGGGCGCTCGTTAAACACGTCCGTGCGCCGTGAGCGCTCTGGAAGCCACTGCGCCCATCTTTAGAGGCTCGTTTTCTTCGCCTACTCTCGAGTTCTCCGCTTATAGCATGCGCTGAAATAAACGCTCCATATGTGTTTATAACGACGAAAGGAATTCCTCTCCATTTTCTTCATGAACCACAGTTGAACAGTGACGAGGTCGCGGCCGCACCCTTTGATGAAAATTTTACCTGCAGTTTTCTACAGTGCACCCAAAAACTCGAGAGTGTAATCAACAGAAGTGTTCAGACGCGGAGCCTTCAGACAACCTCGAGCTCGGTACGCATTCCGCCAAACCTGCAACACAGGCGCTGCGCTTCTGCGCTACATCGGAGCACGGACGTTCACTAAAAAGCACCGCTGGTTGGCAGTCTGGTAACTGTGGAGAGCCTATTTCCCAAGAGTCAGTACGCAAAAGGGCCCTCGACAGCGGCGTCAGAGGAGGATGGCTTGCAGAGGATGAGCGCACTCTCTCCTAGCTCAACAGTAAAGCCAGCTCCTCCGAGGAAAGAGCAAAGTTCCCCCAAAAAGGTTCCCCCGAGATGCGTAGAGTTCCTGTATATGCTCCCGCAGCATAAAGACAAGCGTCATGTTTGTAAACAAAGGTTATCAGTAAAGATTAGGTTCTTCTACTCTCCTTGCACCACAGGTGCACCGCCAGAGACGGTTGGTAACTCGGACTGAAGCTCTTCGCACCAGGGGTGCCCCGTCAGAGACGGTCTCTCGATGAGTACAGACGCAGGGATGAAAAAGGCAATAACTGAAGATTTATATACAGCTATTTACATTGCATATACAAGTTTAGGTACTCGAGACATTAAGCAGCAAAAGGACAAACAACAAAAAGGCGGAACTGGCTAATACTAGGGGAGGCCCCTGCTCGGCGTGGCCGAAGATGCGTTGCATCTCACCTTAGCGCAGAACCCCGCTTCCGGCTCCGCGGCCCGGTTTTAAAGCCCTAAAGGCCCGGCCCACCTTTCGTAGCTTCCAATCATGTTGTGCTCTTAACGTGATTGGTTCTTCAAGGGCATGGCCAGCCCTCTAGCTTCCGTAAGGTAGAGCACTCTCTCCATCACCAAATAAAAACAAACACAAATAGACATTCGTGCCAGCACGTGCGCGAGTCGGTACCGCGGGGCGGGGTGGACACTCGTACTTCTTGGCGCGTTCGCGAGCGCCCGCGTTCCAAATAGGAGACGCTTCGCTTTGAGCGCCCCCAGCCGCGTTCCGATGACCCCGCGTGCACTACCGATTCCTTACACGCCCTTCCCAAGATTCTACAAAGGGCTCAAATGCCACTTTTAGAATTACAAGCAGAAGGGATCGGTGTCTGACACGAAACTACCCTTCGGGTGACCTAACATAAACAAAACGTACACATTCAAATGCGCGTTTCACACCTGTAAAACCAGCGCATTCACCGAAGTCCAAGCTGTCGCGCTGCGACCAGTTGCACCAACAAAACCAAAAACAACAAAATGCACACGGGCACCAACACAACATCACGCAAAATGCACACTTAAATACACACAGTGGCATGCCTGCCGTGCGCCGTAACACAGCGTCCAAGTTGGTGCGTTGCACCCAGTTCACCAGCATGCACACCGTGGTCCTGCTCGGGAATGATCACACACACACACACAGACACTCGCGACTGGAGCGTTCACTAGCACTCGCACGACGCCCGTAAGTGGCCACGTGAGCCTCCCTAGTCGCACCGAGCGTCCTTGTGTGCGTTCGAGCCACTACGCGTCTCAACACGACGCCTAACTGCCACTGGGCTCATTAGGCTGGTGCCACAGCGGGGCAAGAACTCAACACCTGGTGCCCTCCAGGATCAAACACGTCATGATCCTCGATTGGTCCAAATATTTGACCTTGCGACACCCATAAGGGCACGCTCTCGTCGGCCCGCCTGTACGGACCGCGTGCTGGGTAAGGAACATATCTCTTGCCCAGTTCAACTGTAACAGTGCGGCCGGCTTCGCTGCCCATAATTTGGCGTACCACCGCACGGAACGTACTGTTCAAAACGCCGACTTTCAGTGTGAAAGCTATGCGCCTGTCACCTGGCACTTCGCCTCGCTTAGAGCCGTTTGCTACGTTCCTGCTCGGGCAATCACTGACGTTGCCGTTCCCTACTTGACAGGCATTTGCCGGTTTCGTGGTCTTGTCTAACTCCGAGGCTCCATGAGCTCCCTCGCAGTCACTTGACCCGAGCTTGCCTTGCGGCAAGTCGCCACTCATTTCCGGGTCCTCAAATGACCTGGCCGGACACACACCGGGTGCGTTCGATAACTGCGCGGCGCTCTGCCCGGTCGGCCCAGCGGGCCCACCTCCGCTCTCTGCCTCGGATGTAGAGCTGTTGTCACCAGGAACGCTACGGGGCACTTCATGCCCTATGGCCGACACAGTCTGTGTTTGCAGCAACGCCAGATTTTCTCCGGTCCCTAGCTCCGTGTCAGAGATCACAATCTCATTCATAGAGCCTGCAGGAATTATATCACTCCTGCTTGGTCTCGGACAATTTGGTCTCGATTGGACCTAGACCATCAGAATTGGGCTGCTCTTTTTCTTTGTTAGCCGCCCGCAGTGGCGGAAAAGCTGTGATCCCTTCAGAAATCTCGTTTTCGCTCTCTGCGGCATTTCCTAACAAAGATGCGTTCCCGCAAACCGGCTGATTGCTTTCAGCGTCCTGACTGCTGTTTCCCTGATCTGTGCATGACAAGCATAATTCTTTGTCTTCCAGCACAGGCGGCCTCACCACTCGGGAATCGGAGCAGTTCTCCCTGGCTGATTCACTGGCTCTTCTAGATTCTTTGAGCTTAGCCAGCTCGAGCTCTAGCTCCTGGCGCCTTGCTTCCAACGCCTGCAAATCCGGAGGTTTTTCCTCGCCTAGCGGCGCCTTTCCTCCATTCAGTTTTGCAAGCTCTGCCTGATAATAAGCTAAGCGCGCCTTCGCCAATTCTAATCGGTACTTCACATCAAGTGAGGGCCGGCTTGGATAGCTTTCCATACCGCCTTCCGTACCCCTCAGCTGTCCTACCGGCTCGAACACAGGGACGTGAACAATGCGACCAAGGAAACTCACGGTTTCGATGCGTCGATCCGCATTGCCAGCTCCTTGGCGTCGGAGTCCACCGCCACTTTCCCCGGACGCTGCGATGAGCTGTCGCACGCCGCTGGTCCGCCGCCGATGACCGTCGAGTTCTAGACGCGCTGCGCTTCTTGACCGGACGCAGTCTCGCGTCGCTGGGCTACTGCCGTGGTCCTTGCGTCCTTGCCGGCGTCTCTCCACAGGTCCTGCCTCGAACGCTGACCTGTTGCCTGACCGTCGCCTTTCACCCTGCCTTCAAGTCTTTTTCCTGCGCCGTCTTCACATGGCCGCAGGATCCTGTCGACTGCGCCAGTAAAGATCAGGTTCTTCTACTCTCCTTGCACCACAGGTGCACCGCCAGAGACGGTTGGTAACTCGGACTGAAGCTCTTCGCACCAGGGGTGCCCCGTCAGAGACGGTCTCTCGATGAGTACAGACGCAGGGATGAAAAAGGCAATAACTGAAGATTTATATACAGCTATTTACATTGCATATACAAGTTTAGGTACTCGAGACATTAAGCAGCAAAAGGACAAACAACAAAAAGGCGGAACTGGCTAATACTAGGGGAGGCCCCTGCTCGGCGTGGCCGAAGATGCGTTGCATCTCACCTTAGCGCAGAACCCCGCTTCCGGCTCCGCGGCCCGGTTTTAAAGCCCTAAAGGCCCGGCCCACCTTTCGTAGCTTCCAATCATGTTGTGCTCTTAACGTGATTGGTTCTTCAAGGGCATGGCCAGCCCTCTAGCTTCCGTAAGGTAGAGCACTCTCTCCATCACCAAATAAAAACAAACACAAATAGACATTCGTGCCAGCACGTGCGCGAGTCGGTACCGCGGGGCGGGGTGGACACTCGTACTTCTTGGCGCGTTCGCGAGCGCCCGCGTTCCAAATAGGAGACGCTCCGCTTTGAGCGCCCCCAGCCGCGTTCCGATGACCCCGCGTGCACTACCGATTCCTTACAGTGGCGCTGCGGTCGGCAGCGACGCGGGGTGTAGGCAAAAACGTAGCATGCCCACCCCGCGCCACGCGATGTTGCCTTCGAAACCAACTTGAAACCAGTTTTGAATTGGTTTGTACCTAAGACCCGCACAAATTACGGGTATCAAATGCTGAACTTCACTCTCACACATTTAATAAATAAGAAATCCTTATAAATGTATAGCTAAATAATGCCAACAACTGTTATATGTCTTGTGTGTTTGTACGTTTTTTTTTTCTCTGAAAGTGCCCTCGTATTGTTTCTTTCGTTTGTTTTGTTAACGTGAACAAGAGTGTCACTGCCAAGCTTCTGTAGGGTGCGCCGGCTTCGTCAAGCCTTGCCACTGGCTTTTTGCCGGTGCACCCAACATCGCCATGATGTTAAATAAATATATTCTGATTCTGATTCTGAACTCGCGTACGCGAATATTTCAAAGCGTGCGCATCGCTTGTGGTTAGAAACAATTCTGTTGGTGACCGGAGAGTAGTTCAGCACTTTTTCAACCTGTTCGCCAGACGGAATTACCTGGCGAAGCGCTGCATAGGCTTCCTTTTGCGCTCCAATGTTTGGCAGCAACGGCGAGGCTACGGCGGTCGACTAGGTTGACTTACTAAATGAAACCGAGAAAGCACGAGGTATACAGGGACATTAATCGTCTGCAGTCTCAACTTCTAGGCCGATACAGCATACCCTATCGCTAAGTTCAAGAAGGACGACGGGATGCACGACGCGAGGCAGCTTTCTCACGTGACGAACCTTTGTGATGTGCCTGCTCTCGTCGAGCCACTACACTGCGGAGAACACCGAACGCTACTGGACACTAAAGTCATGCAGGTATGCCTTGAATGAGTCATGCAAATGCGATCTTTCCGTTCTGCCGCCACCGCGGTGGCTCAGTGTTACGGTGCTCGACTGCTGACCCGAAATACGCGGGTTCGATCCTGGCCGCGGCGGCCGAATTTCGATGGAGGCGAAGTTGTAGTGGGCCCCTGTGCTGTGCGATGTCAGTGCACGTTAAAGAACCACAGGTGGTCGCCCTTCACTACGGCGTCTCTCATAGCCTCAGTCGCTTTGGGATGTTAAAACCCCATAAACCATAAACCAAACCTTTCCCTTCTTTTGATCTTTGTCGAGTGCGCAGCGAACTTAAATGCTTTATTCTGCTTGATGAAATAGACATTGAATGTTAAGAGATGCGCAGGCGAAGGGATAGAAAAGTTTACATCGAGCTACGGCGAAGTTACGTTTGCTCTGCAGAGCTAAATGTTTTAAGTCATTCTGCGTGATAAGTGGTTTTCTGGTCTGGTATTTGCTGTTTTCGCCAGGTTCTGATTGGCCAGCAATTGTAAAATTCAGGTAATACGGGAAATAACACTGCAGGATTTTCCGATATCTTAGCGACGTTTAATCGTTTTCTAGGATAGGTGGTGAAAAAACGTACATGTTGAAGCTCGTGGAAGTGAAAGTAGAGAAAAAATTACGCGTCGTACTACTACCAGATTACAGCGCTGCTTCAAACGTCGTGCGTAGTGGCCCCATGAATGCTGAAGGCGACTGGCAGCAGCTGTTTTTTTTTTTTTTTTTAGCGCGAAGAGATGCCCGGGACGTAGTTCGGGTGATTGCCATCTGAAAACCGTCCCCTGCGTTCAATTTGCGCTCACACCCAAACGGAATGTCGCTTCCAAATTTCTCATAATGAGAGCCGACAGAACGCGAACGAGCTGCAGACGTTGATTCATGCACTGTTCGCCGCATGACTGAAAAGCAACCCTGCGGATTAAGAGACACGAACTATCATATTTCGATGCAGAAATGAAATATACTAGCCGCGCAGCCGATCCGTCGCCGAACTTTTCGCGCTCTACGGCCGCTGCTCATCGCTTTGGCCCATATCTAAATGCGATAAACTGGTGGAAACTTGTGCCGCTGCCTTTCTTCAGCATTGCAGTTCAACCACCCGCACCACAACTCGCCGGAATATTCCAAAACGCGTTCAAAAACGCTCAAGCGTGGCATACCCAATGCACACGGTACCGGCTTTTGCCTACACAACGGCAGATCACACGCACATCTTGTGGGACTGCATCAGAAATCTAAAGGAAGCAAGATCAGGAACAATCCCGCCGCGGCTGGAGGCAGCCGCGAAGAGCAACGACCATGACCAACAGCTATGGACCGTTCAGCAGGTCCTCGGGGCGCTCGAAAGGCAGGGACCCAGCGAGCCGGCAACGGCGAGCGGAGACCCGCGCCGAGTAACGGCAGCCTCGTAGACGACGTAGGCCCTCGTCGGGGCGCGCGAGCGCCCAACTGCAGGCACAAATAAAGTTTCCTCCAATCCAATCCAATCCAATCCTACACAACGATAGTTACTGCTGACTCCAGCGCCGCCGCATCTCCGTGACGTCACGGCAAGACGCTTTACAGCGCCGTATCATGGGGGCTGCCATCTTTGATCACGTGATCACGCTGCCATTATTCGCCTCCCTCGTCGCAACGGCTCCTGCGTCTGATGTTTCGGTTCTGACAGGCAGTGTGTCGCCTGATACGGTTGTAAAGGAGTGGGAAGACGACACTGTGGTTGGTCCGAAGCTTCGAAGGGCATGTGAAAACCCCAATTTGATCACTTTAGGCATGAAAACGGGACCGGGCTTCATGTCGCGAAGAGCCGCTGAGCTCTGCGCCTGTTCGAGGCAACGGGTGGATCGCCTGAATGCCGCTGAAGGCTTTGCTTATTATTTTGTATTGTTATTATCTAAAACAGCAAGGTTTAATAACCCTGCGGCTGCGCAGGTCGTTATCGTATTGTGTACATGCATGCAGACACTTCTCTAAAACGCTCACATGCACATCGTACTCATTTGTTTACAACCTGTTAAAGGTGCTTAGGAAGCCTACAATATTTTCTGTTGGTTTGCTAAACAAAGGAAGGCGACAAAAATAAATAAACAAACACATGTTACCCAATCATTTAAGCAGTACCATGCATCAAGGAGCCTTCACAAGATTGCATGCAATCGTTTACAAGGATTCCGCGATATAATTGTTATAACGCGCGCATGGCAGAGCGTTCACTAGAAGAAGTTCACAATTATGTCAGCCTCACATAGTATAAAATTGTGGTACGCTCCATGCTCGATATGCGGACATGAAATTGCTCGAGGTCTTGTTGGTTGTAAGCAGGGTGTCGAACCGGAACCGAACCCGAACCCGATAACGGAACCGAACGCGAATTTTCGCCCGGAACCGGAACCGAACCGAACCCATAATTTTTTCGCCATCTTGGAACTGAACCCGAACCGGAACAATTGAAAGGAACCGTTCCGAACCGGTTCGGGACCCGGTTCAGCCCCACTTTTTTGCATCCCGGCATACCTCATGTTTGCGCACAAAATGAGATGATCTAGCGCATAGATTTACCCATCCGTAGCTCTCTGCACTGGGAAGTGCGAAAATGGTACCCAGTATCACGGCCGGTCTAGAGGGGGGCGCGCTCGCTCTTTTTCTTACGGCCTTCGCAATGGGGTCTGTTTCCGCCTCCCACCGCACCGCGGTGGGGTCGCCACTGCCCCACCGCTCCATCGCTGTTTCCGCCGTTCACGCGAAAGGAGAACGCGCGCCCGCTCCAAGTCTGTCCCGCGTGAGCGGTAACCATGGCGGTAACCGTCAGGTCCTGATATTTCACCCTATGCATTACTCAGAGACCGTGCAATCAGCCTTTGCGATTTGACATCTGAGATTTATAAAACAACTGAATAATTACCGCGCGGCAGCGCGCGCTCTGCTTCAGCATGACTGCACGGTCGCATGATGAGCCTTTTGGGTTAAATTGACATCAACACTTCTCACCCCTAAAGTTTGCACAAAAACAAATCTATCAGCCTCATCAGTTCGTCTACTAACAGGTATTAACCAGTGTGCAGGTTTATAATAAGTGACCTGAAGCGTTTGCGTCACCGGTTCTTAAGGATTCCGAAGCGTTCATGAAATAGGTCATGAAATCTCAAGCGTTGCTGTTTTCGTTTCGCAGGAAAGCGGCTTTAGCAAGAAATCACGATGCTGCACGGGTTCAGAGAAAAGAAAACAATTTTATTCACAGCTAAATTCAAGTTGTCCAATGCAGAGCGTTCATCCATAAATTGAATATGTTTTACATTCAAAACATATCAGTTGGCTGAAATACTGTACATATCTAGTCTCGCTAATTGCGCACATCTATTATATAGGTTTAGTTGGTAGATTGATCAACAACTTCTCATCAAAGTAGCAGGCATGAATAACGCTGTAGAAGTGAGAAGAGCGGCAAAAAAAAGAAAAATTATTCTCCTCAAACACTGCACATTCTTTTGAAACTGTAGCCGCAATATATCCACATGAGTACGACCGGTGGTAGGAAAGTTCACAGTCTCAAAAACTTCCTTGACGGTTTATGCACATATGATTAGCTGGCTACTCGTTCCTGTCGGTGACTGTCTTGGTGTAGTTAACAAGAAGTATTCTGAGAAATTTCTCAGATATTAAAGAAGCAGACCTTATGGCACGGCTGCTGTCGATTCCTTCTGGACAACCGCATAACGAGGATCAGATATGTCCCGAAGACGGACAGCGGTCCTGGTTGCGTGTTTGTCCTTGCGCTGTTTTCTTGCATGTGTTCGTGCTTTAGCAGTGCGTTAACGGCTTCGCGGAATGCACACAATGTTCGGGAGTAAAACCTTTCATGCGACGGCGTGGCTCGTTGAGTTTTAAAGAAATAGTCGAGCCTGCTTAACGGCCAGCCGCATGCTACCCCGTATTCCTGACAACCTGACAGCAAAAAGAAAGCAATAGATATGGCGGCATTGAAACTGCAGACAACCGCAGGAAAATCGGGCCAAGACAACAATGCCAATAGTTCGTGCCAGCGTAATCTAAAGTAGAAGCAAAAGCGTGATGGGCCTGAGGCAGGGGCAGCGTTGTGACAGGGCTGTGATTAACAAATGGCAGCGATCTGCAGTTTCAATTAGAGTCATGTGGTGGGCCTCGCTGGTCCAGCCAGTCACGCGGCATGGCATCGCTTGCCCAATCGGCTTTGCGTGGAAGATGTAGCGGCAGCGTACATGGACATCATTCACACTTTGAATCTCGCCTATCGGCGGCGCGTCATCTACCGCATGTTGACTCCAACTGACCGACCAGGCGCCGATGTACTGGTTCGGATCTCTCTGTTCGCCTCCGTGAAAATGATTGAGGGCGTGCGGATAAAACTGGCCGCAATTGCTTTCGTAACGCGAGGTTTATGGGCCCAGGAATGATGGATGATGCTGTGCTCCAGGCGCACCAGACGCGCGTAGGTTTCTGGCAGGACGTCGCTGATGCTGTTGTCTGGACCTAATGCCGCCTGTATGAATCCGCCGCGACGGCTCAGTGGTTAAAGTGCTCAGCTCTGAGCCAGACGACGCGGGTTCTATTCCGGGCCGCGGAGTACGCGTTTTGATACTAACGTCAGAATTTTGCTATAAAAGCTCTACGTGTGAACTTCTTGGCTGACATGCAGAGCATTTGCTTTCTGTTTCCTTTCGTTTCGGTGAGTCGTTCAGCGAGAAGCAGCGGGAAACAGCACGAAACCAGGCGATCACCGTCCGCCGCCGCAGAAGCAGGCGAGGAGAGAGCGGTCGCGAGCGGTGGGGTCGTCGCGCCCCTGGCGGCGGCGGACGGCGTAACCCCCGGAGAAAAACTCGCATTGCTTCCGCGGCGAATGCGAAGGCCGTAGGAAAGAGCGCGCACCCCCCTCGAGTCCGGCCGTGCCAGTATATGCGACAGCAAACTTACAGGAAGTCTGGTGCCTGGGAAGGAGCCTAATTGACGTTTCTGTAATGTACTACCGCAAATTCTAAAGACTTGTACGTCAGGATTATGTGAAATCATGAGTTATTACTCCTGACCTTTTACATATTTGCGTAAATATTTAATCAGGTTGTTAGGACTGCTCGAACTCAATAAAGTACTATAGACAACAAAATTTTCCTTGCGTGATTTCTTCTTTCAAATGATGCGTTAGACATTGGGGTACATGGAGCACCCCGTGGTATTCACCAAAGACATAATAAATAATTTATATTTGAATTTCTCCTTGACCCTGTTTCGGTTTCACCAACATAACGGTGGCTGTGACGTGTAGTGGAAATTAGGTGGCGTGAGGGGAAATAAAACGACAATATAACTGCTGATACGTCGTTTGTTGTAATTATAGGTCTTGGAGCCGCCGGCTGATTAAAGTGCTATAGTGAGTCTAAACAACATATCACCGTTTGTATTAGTTTTCCCGTGCCTCTCGTGACCTAATGTTGAACTCACGTCACAGCCATCATTCGGTTGATAAAACCGAAACAACATGGGAGAAAAAATTATTTTCTAAATTATTTATTGGCAGTAGGGGAATACCACACGGTGAACCATGTATTCTAAAAACTATGGCGTCATTTGAAAGGAGAAAACACGCAACAAAATTGGGTGTCTACAGTCATTTCAGCACCGATTGAGAATGCCTTCCTTTTCTTTGCGTCATTTCCCACAAATAGATGAAATATTAGCGCAAGGACCCAACAACGTTGTGATGGTGGTTTTTGAGGAAAGGAAATGGCGCAGAAACTGTCTCACTTCTTGATGGACACCTGACCCATGGGTGAGAGTGAAAGAAGAAATAGAAACAGGCGCAGTAGGGAGGGCTCAGCAATAATTTCTACCAGCTGGGGATCCTTAACGTGCACTGACATCGCACAGCACACGGTACCTTTTGCGTTTCGCCTCCATCGAAACGTGGCCCCCGGGTCCGGGTTCAAACCCGGGTACACCGAATAAGTAACCGAGTGCCCTAACCACTGAGCCAGCGCCGTTGGTAGTGCAACATTTACTTTTGTAAGCGCTCATTGTCTCAGACAGCAGGTTCTAAATAAAACCCCTCACGATGGGTCTGTAGGGCAATAAAGGGGAAAAAAATGGCTCAATGGCTGTGGAGCTCGGCTGCTGAATCCAAAAATATAAAAACCAATGTGTTCTGTCGCACGTTGCAAATCCCCAGCTGGTGTCGTCAATCTGGAGCCCGCCATAACACCGTCTATCCTATAGCCCCAATGTCTACTCGACACGTTAAACCCGAGATATTGCTACTAGTGTTAACAAAAGGAGAATCTATAAATTGGTGCAGTTTCTTTTTTTTTAGAATCCGCATATTCTTGTTTGTGCGCGACGGAAATATGCAATGAAAGGCGGGCCCTTGGCAACGGTGGAGATGTACTAATAAGAAAAAAATTAAATACCGATTGCACAAAAGGGCAATGCGGAAATACATGCGCTCGCTGGCATGCGATAGTGATTACGCCCAGAAAGATGCTACGATGAAATGTAACTGCGATGAAGTGATTTCGTTATGCCGATTCACTGAAATCGTTCTGCTTCTAAGAAAAAATATCAGCCAGTCGCCAGCGCGCGGCTCAAAGCCTCATGCCAGCATAGCTCCCTTTCTCCGCCCGCATATGGAAATTCCAGACGGCGCACACGTCAAGAAAGGGGAACCAGTCAGGATGTTGAACTTGCGCAGCATATTCCTTCTGCATTAAAGTGCACTGTTATCTGAACAGTGACCTCGTTGGACGCGGCGGTTCTGCGTGTTCATCCATCATGCGGGTTTTCCACACGCTAAACAGTCCTATGAACACGAAGAGTTCGCACGGAATTCCGAAGTTTTTCATCGCAGCCATAAATGTTATAATGAAATATATGATGTCAATGGTTTTTTTAAGAGACTGCTTAAGTATGTCCTAAAAGAACACAGCATCGCGACAAAAATATCATTTTATTGCTCAAACTGATTCTCGTTGCTCGCACAGGTGGAAATGCACTGACCACGGCACAAACGTCAATTTGGCGTGAATGTAATGTCTGTTGCAAAAGTTTACAGCCCACCACACCATTGAAATAAACGGCGCGGTGGGCTGTAAACTTTTGCAACTGACGGTACGTCCTAACCTGTAAGGTCCATGTCTGAAGCGTGAAAAAGGTTTTTGTGGCCGATTGAATCTACAGTCGAGCCCACTTCTAACGAACCTGACGGTCACGCGAGTTCAGTTCGTTATATCTGATGTTCTTAGCAAGTGGATTCTTCTTACAACAGCCAAAAACACTAAGGCCGCTAAAAGTGGCGTTTATTTCTTATAAAACTGCGGCCTACTTGTGCAAAGCAGAGCCTGTCGCCGCTCTTTCCAGGCTATCTAGGGCGGTCATTCAATCCTCGTCGAGACCTTGCTGCCAACTATCAAATTCAGGGACGGGGTATCACTAATCATGGATGAAGTGGGCATGGAACCTGGTGGCAGGTCGGCCACATAATTGAGATTCCTGGCAGTAGGGAGAGCTCGCGCTTGGTGTTGAACGTCTCCCTCAGAGCAGGAGCTTCTGCGATTTTGTGGTCCGCAGGAACGTAGTTATCCGAGGAACTACCTGGTCGGCTATGAGTCCACGAAGCGCGTTGCCACAAATCTGCATGTTCCTGGTCACACGTGTTTTCGAGCTTCTTCTACCGTACCTGGGTTGATGCAGCGACGAAGTAGCGCAGCGCTTGTGGCGCAAAATGCATCCGTTGCACTGTCCGCTGTATGACAATGCCTGCACATAGTAGCGGCGCTAAAGATGGAGACGACTGGGCAGGCCATGCTTGCCACGTGACCGGCATAGCCAGCAAGGATTTCAGAATTGTGAAATCGTTGTTGTTAGTTGATCCGCGACCATGGTCAGCAGCTTCGCTTTCGACGATGCCCCTTTCTCACGCGCACCGCGCTTTTTCCATTCGGGATGCTTTGCCCAGCAACACTTAGGCAATGATTGCCCTCGTAGGCCATCAACGCGGGTTTGGCTGGCGGTTACTTACTATTTCAATAGAGAGTTATAGCATATCGTTACCGTGTTTACTTCACCGTTTACAGTGTTATCGGATGCCGGACTTTCCGGTTAGCTCTGCGCACGCCAGTGCCGCCTTTTAATTCCATTTCTGGGTTGACATGTTCTTTCCGGGGCGGTGTCCTGAAGGTTGAGAGGCGCTATTTCATCTGCGTGCTTAGCGGAATAACTACCTCTACAACTTCAGGGTAGTTCACCGCGCCACCTCGTTCGCTGTAACCCAGTGGCGTGGCCAGAGTTGTTCGCTGTATCTGCGACGAATTTGCGTTGCCCTTATGCATATTTTCACAGGAGCACCACACCCGCTCGTAATAAGTGAGCGTTCGTTATATGTGCGGCCATTAAAGTGGGCTGCACAGTACATCCGCTGATGATACACTAGTATCAAGAAAGTCTAGGTAAGGCTGTATATGTAAGGGTAGAGGAAGTAATGACCGATCGCAACATTGGCCATCTGCCTTGTGGAGAGGCCGTACAGGTAAGTAAATGCGAAGAGTGAGCAAAGCGAATGAATCAGCACGAAGCTTTCTCGCGAGCATGTCCCGGAAATACAGGCGAGCACTTAGACGCCTATTAAGCCCAGCTGCCAGAAAGGGGTTGTTTGTAGCTTTGAAAATAAATGGCTGAAACAAGTTGGTAGAAAAATGGTGCAGGCCAGATTAACCATTCTTTATTACTCCATCAAGGGCGCCAAAAATTCTGTTGGCACAAAGGTTGCCTTTGATAGCACCCCAGGAAAAGTCACAAACATTCTATGTAGTGCAAGTATATCTACTTCCTCGCAAATGCTGCACTTGCAAGAATGTTGCAACTCAACGTCGCAATGAAGATGCTGCCAATTTGTGTCTGTGCAAAAACGAAGCTTTCTCAACCCATTCAAGCGTGTGTTTTATTATCATACACTTTTTATCAGAAAAAAGAGGTTGACGTCACCATATTAAGGCAATGTCGCAATTTCTTATTGCATTATAGTGAGAAGCCACGATTAGTTGTGTTTTTGAAGATACTGAGCTATAGAGGCTCGGGATATATAACGTGAGTCACAAAGGTGATGTCGAATAGGTGATTTAAATAAAATATATTTGCTAAGTTCTGGATGTTAGGGAGAGCCAGTGCTCCCATGAGGCTCTCGTTGGGCGGCGGATGGGCGGTGGAGGGGCTCTCGCACATTTTTTTACCATGCTATAGTGAAGGAGGGGGGGACTGGCAAGTCGGTTTCGGGGCGACGGAAAGGTCTCTGTTTGTATGTAGGTGCCGCTACATGACAGTTTCGTTTCTCAGTAGAGCGCGGGAACGTAGAGCGCGCGTGCGGCGGCAATTTTGGGGCCCTGTAAGTACACTGCGAAAAATAAGGTCCCAACTGACTCAAGCTTCAGGGGAAACCTATTACTCGCGCGACGGGGTCTCCCAAACTGCTCAAGCAGGAGGGCTTTGTAGATGCATAATCCACCGGCTTTTCGCGTTGCACCTCATAAGGTGGATTATAGCGTATACATAGCCGATTTTCATTAATTTCGAGTTCATTTCATTTTGCGGTTGTTGCCATAAATTCATCCTTTTGCTGCGGACAACAAAATAAAATGGGTAAATTGAGAACATCTCGCATTAAACAATTAAGCAAAAGGAAGACGGGAGACCACACGAGCGCTGACTAACAACTGCTTATTTTTTTTGGGAAAAGTATATAAAGGAGCAGGACCAAGGGAACAACCCCAAAAAACAAAAGAACAAAGGTTAAAACTTAAAAACCATACTGCGCATGCACATCACAGTCGAGTCATGATGTCTTTTTCAACGAAATTCGAAGACTGTCTTCCATAGTAGACGGCACTCTCCTATCTCCTGAACCTCACACAATTGCCAAGAAAGCCTGACTCCTTGTCTACAAAATTGACAGATGATGAAGCTACACACTCATCTGCTTCCTTCCTGATCATAAAGGCCTCGACCAACTCCCTACAAATGCAAACAGGGTTATTAAACAGGACACTTGTCTTCTTTACTGGAAGAAGCAATTGTGGCACTCGCGGCAATGCAAAGCCAAGTTGTACGACACCGCTACTTTTTTCACCCATCTGTGATGTTCGAACAAATGCCCACTGGTTCCCCACTTGGAAAGACAAGTCTTCTGCTTAATCACCCTGATCGAAATTGTAGGGAGATGGTGGAGGCCTTTATGATCAGGAAGAAAGGAGATGAGCGTGTTGTTTCACCATCCATCAATTTCGTAGATAAGGAGTCAGGCTTTCGTGGCATCTGTGTGAGGTCCAGGCGATAGAGGAGTGCCGTCTAATATGGAATATAGTATTCGAATTTTGTTGAAAATTATGTCATGAATCGACTATGATGTGCATGCGCACTATGGTTTTTTAGTTTTAATCTTCGTTCTTCTGTTTTTTGGATTGTGCACTGTGGCCTGCGCCTTCATATAATTTTCGGAGAATGTAATAACCAGTTGTTAGTCAGCGTCTGTGTCGTCTCCAGACTTCCTTTTGTCCTGTTTACTGCGCTGCTTAAGCATGAACCCTTACCAACTAGCCCAGTTTTATGTTCTCGTAAACAAATCTTTGATTTTTTTTTTTGTATACCGATGTGCCAGAAAAAAGAAAACGCATAGCAACGTTGACTGAAACCCATCTGCGTTATATTTTTTTTTGTCCTGAACTCTTTGAACCCGTTTGAACCGGTTCGAGACGGTCCGAACCGGTTCGAACCGGAACGGAATGACTCTCTGGAGCCGAACCCGGAACTGAACCCGAAAGGCGTGAACCCGAACCCGAACCGAACCCGAAAAAATGCCGGTTCGACACCCTGGTTGTAAGTAATCAGCCGGAGTCACTTTTAACGTCTGTCTCGCATGGAAGCGACAACCGCGGAGCACAGCAGCCGTAACGCAAATGCTTTATTCCGATTGTGGTCCACGAAAACCGCCTTACTTGGAGCGAAGTTCAACAGTAGCACCAAGACGGTGTGTAATACACGAACTGACGGTAAGCGTTGTCCGCTCGCACGGCTATGCACTGCGCAATATGCAGTAGAGGTATAGGAGCGTAAGTCGTCTTTGTGACGTTCGGTGGCAGGTCAGCTTGTTCATGCGGCGATGTTGCGCACTTACGCTCGCAGATTTTCGAAGATCGAGACCTTTCTATCTATATTCGCTGTCTTGCGCTGGCGAACAAGTGTGTTGCGTTTGCCCGTTCGGAATGGGTGGATGCCCAACGGGCGCGAACAGGGGCAGTACGTCCTTGTGCAGTTCGGTTCCGTGAAGCTCGCAAACGATCGCATCCCGCCCCTTTCACTGTTTGTCGCAATTCTTGCAATCCACAACAGAGCATGTATTTTCTCTTTTCACATTTCCACTGCTGCGTCGAGGCATACGCCGGCGACTTACAAGGCAAGTAATGACGCCGTGTTCTGAGCGCACCTGTGGCGCCATCTGGTATCAAAAGAAAGAACTGCGCGCTGCAAACGGTCTATAAGAGATGCGCGGCAAGCAGAGCCATCTGTTGGCAAACCGAAAAACCAAAATGACACGTGCCTGCACACTAGCGGTGTTTCAGTGCTATGTCTCGCGCACGGCCGCTAGATACAAAGCGCAAAGCGAGGTGTGGCCCGCCACGTCGCACAGAAACGGCGTCTTGGGCCTAGTTCTCCGTGCGCCCGCCGCGGCGCCACTGCTCGGGGACAACTGCTCGCAGGGAAACGCCGCGACAGCTGCGTCGGTACGCCCGTTGCTCACTGTTTGAGGCGTAAACAGTGCGCTTTCTACTTGCTCATTAAAGATTGCATTTTTAAGTAGTCACTGAGAACGCCGATTATGTCACAATCACCGCAGCAGGTAGGAAGTGTATGCCTGAACGCTGTCCATAACGGCCGCCTATACGATGCACGACGGCGCGCGCGGCTGTACCTGAGGATATTGCATTAATGCGCCTGAAGCTTTCGATCTACTTTTAAGGCGTAAGCCTTTTATGGCTCATGACTCGCCAGCGTGTCCGTCCGTCCATGCGTCCGCGGCAGCTGTCAATAATGGTTACTTGAAAAGTCAGTAATGATAGTTAATGGCGTAGTAGTATTTTTTTATTATTTTTTATTTATGAAATACTGCCAACTGCCTCTTGGCAGTCAAAGCAGGAGTGGATACATTGTTCTTGAACAATTGCTAAGGTGAGTTTAACAGCGGCAAAGAAAGAAAACATGCTATTGACAATCAGCCATGAAGGAATGTGCACAATCAAAAAACACAAAAAAAAAGAAAGAAGGAATACACTTTGAAAGGCGGACGGCAAAGCAAGAAGCGTTGTAAAGAAATACTTGCAGCATCATAGGTAAGATGACACGGCCGTAACAAAAGATTCAACTGAGGGCATGTCAGCTACTTCGCAGGGTAAGGCGTTCCACTCGGCTGTGGTTCGAGGAAAGAATGATGAGCGGTAGGCGTTAGTTTAAACCTGCGGCATTACAATTGTTTTGCTGTGCTTGCCTCTCGTTTTCCTGGATTCGTTGAAGTGCATGTAAGTATGAAAACTTATTTTGACATGGTGGTTGACAATACTGTACATCATGTGTAGGCGGTGTAGTTTACGGCGCATTTCTAGCGACGGGAGCCCAGCTCGTGTTCTCAGGTCTAAAACAATACTTCTATGGTAAGCGTTAAAAATGAATCGAAGTGCTTTCTTTTGTACCCCTTCAATGTGATTGATGTTTTTCTTAGTATGAGGGTCCCAAACACTGTCAGCATAATCAAGAATTGGCCTAACGAGTGTCGTGAATGCTGCAAGTTTTGTTGCACTAGTGCAGTGCCTCATGCGGTGCTTTAATAACCACAGCTTTTTTAGTGACGCCGACACAAAATATTCAACATGTGCGTTCCACGTTAATTTGGAGTCAATTATAACACCAAGATATTTGAAGTTGTCAACCCGCTTGACATCAGCATTGTTAAATTTGTAAGTATATATTAACGGTTTTTTCTTTCTTGTGACCATCATGTGGGCACATTTAGAGACATTTAGGTTCATACGCCAGGATTGACACCAACTGTTAATTGCAGAGAGGTAATCACGTAGCACAATTTGATCTTGCACAGATTCGATGACCTGGTACACGATGCAGTCATCGGCGAAGAACCGGCATTGTACAGAGGAATCCAAAGACAGGTCATTTAAATAGATCAGAAAAAGAAGAGGTCCAAGGACAGAACCTTGTGGTACACCGGATAATGCAGGGGCAGATGAAGAAAGTGAGTTTTCAATGCAGACATACTGTTGTCGATTGGATAAGTAACAATCAAGCCAATTCAAAATTTGTTCACTTTGCAATACACTTTTTAGCTTAAGTAATAACCTTTTGTGACAGACTCGGTCAAACGCCTTTTCGAAGTCGAGGAACAGTATATCAATTTGCCCACCCTGATCCAAAGCTACCATGAGATCATTAGTAGTGTGTAGTAGTTGCGTAACCGTGGATAGGCCACGTCGAAAACCGTGCTGTCCCTCAGAAAAGAAATTATTATTTTCCAGAAAACTGCTTATATGATTAAAAATAAAGTGCTCCATTACCTTGCTAACGGTGCGCAGGAGCGAAACAGTAGATGTACGAACAGTAATGATGATTAGTTAATGATACCCACTAAACGCGCACACGGCAGATGCGCGGCATCGTGCCCCATACACGTCCCTGACCTCCACACACGCATGCACGAAAATCCCAAAGAGTGCACGGCAGACACGAGGCAAACATTCATTCACGCGCACGCGAAAAGTCCAAATCCAGCACCGCAGACGCGAGGCAAACGTGCTCACTCATGCGCACAGCAGAAAATCCAAATAAAGCACTGCAGACATAAGGAACGTGAGTAGTAGTAGTAGTGGTTTTTATTTTGCATTGAATATGGAAGGCAAACGCGGTTTTACACGACGCAAACGCGGTTTTACATGACGCAAACGCGCTCGAACACGACGAAGCAAGGAGCGCTTCGGGAGTCCACTCCCGGGACCTGGATGGATGGATGGATGGATAGGAGCGCCCCCTTTGAAACGGGGTGGTGGCAATTGCCACCATGCTCAGCTTTTCTTTATTTATTATTTTTTTTTGTTTACTGTGTTGGCAATTCTCATTAAGATTCTCCATCAACTTTTCCTACGGTTTCCTACTATTCTAACCTTATGCCACATCTCTGCTTTTCAGCCACCAATCCTCCAATCGCTTTTTGCTGACTTCCACTGCAGATTTATTTACATGACCATTGTTATCTTTAAACCCTAGGGCCTCAGAAAGAGTGACTGTGCCTGCATCGACATCCGGATGGATACCATCACATTTGATTACGAGGTGTTCAATTGTTTCCACAGATCTACCACACACTGCACATGTGTCATCTTCTTCGTTAAATTTCTTTTTGTAGCTGCGCGTTCTAAGACAACCTGATCTAGCTTCAAAAAGTAGGGCACTGCCTCTTGAGTTATCATAGAAAAATTCTTTCCTGATCTGCTTTTTCCAGAATCGATATAGTTCTACACTATGTTTCTTTTCCATTGAATTCATCCAATTTTTAACTTCCGCGTTTTTAACCTGTCGTTTAATGCTCTTTCTTTCTCCGTCCTCATGACCGGCATACTTACTGGTTAGTTTTCTAGTTCTTTTCCGCCACTGTGAGTCAACGTTCTTTCTGTATAAATATTTAAATACCTTAGCTGCCCATCTGTTATCGTCCAATTTCCTCAGGCGTTCTTCATATAGTATTTTACTCTTAGCTTCCCGTGCCTCGAACGATGCCCAGCCCATATCCCCTTGTACTGCCTCGTTTGTGGTTTTGCCGTGGGCACCTAGTGCTAATCTTCCAACAGCTCTCTGATTTACGTCTAATCTCGACTGAACTTCTGCCCTTAAGCACAGAACCGCATTGCCGAAAGTAAGTCCCGGCACCATTATTCCTTTCCAAATACCTCTTAGTACTTCATATTTGTTGTACCCCCATAATGCCCTATGTTTCATTATCCCGGCGTCTCTTCGTCCTTTTGCCCTAAGAGCCTGTTCATGCTTTTCCGTGTATATCTGCCCTTCGTTTAGCCATATCCCAAGGTATTTGTATTCGGCCACTTTGGGTATTTCGTGGCCTTGTATTGTAAGCACCTGATCAGTTGTATCGTTAAAAATCATCACACCTGATTTAGTTGCGCTAAAACTGAATCCTAGAGCGTCTCCTTCGTCTCCACAGCAATTAACCAAAGTTTGTAAATCTTCCTGGCTATCTGCTAACAGTACAATATCGTCCGCATACATTAAACCCGGGAGTCGCTGCTCAACTACATTTCCGCCTAATCTGTACGATAGATTATAACCCAGGTTACTTTCTTCTAGCCTTCTTTCCATATTTATCACGTAAAGCATGAACAACAGCGGTGATAGAGGGCAACCTTGCCTTAATCCTTTGTGCACCCCTACAGTTGTGGTACTTTTTTTCCCTTCCCATGTAATTTCAACTTCATTATCTCGGTAGATTTCCTGTAGAAAATCAATTACCTCATCACCAATACCTAAATCTTTCAATATGCTCCACAGGAGTTCCCTGTTCACGTTATCGTATGCACCGCTTATGTCTAGAAAGGCTATAAACAGAGGTCTATTTTCCGCCTTAGCTATTTCTATGCATTGGGTAAGCACGAACAGGCTATCATCTAACCGCCTACCCCTTCTGAACCCATTCTGAAGTTCTCCGAGTATCCTATTCCCTTCTACCCATGACTGCATTTTTAATTTCACCGCCTGCATTGCCAGCCTGTACATAACAGATGTTATCGTAATCGGACGGAAGGATTTTATGTTCATCTTATCTCCTTTCCCTTTATAAATCAAATTCATTTTACTCTGTCTCCAGCTGTGCGGAATTTGCTGATTTGTTATGACTGCCTGCAATGCTTTTATCAGCGCGGCCTTGCTTCTTGGGCCAAGTTCATTAATCAGCTTAATTGGAATTTCGTCTATCCCTGCGGATGTGGTTTTAGGAATATTCGCTTCCGCCTTTTCCCAGTTAAGACTAGTCAGTTCTAAGCTGTTCTCTTTTGTGCTGTCCTGTGTTGCCGCCTCACTTGGGGAGATTACCCCATTGGCGTCGCTAAAAGACGCAGCTATAAATGACGTAATGTAGTCCACAGCATCGTCTCCCTCCAAACATTTTCCCTCAGCATCTATAATCTGTTCCTGCTTTCTTTGATTTGTTTTTCCCAACCAGCTTATATGGTTCCAGAATTTTCTTGGCCCCCCTTTATTTGCCTCGCGAACTTCAGCCAGCCATTTATCAGAGGACTGCTTTATTTTAGCCTGGACTAGGACCTGAACTTGCTGTTTCTTTTGTCGATAAGATTCCCATTTTTTTCCTATTTCCTCTACAGATAACTGCGCCCTCTTTGCTTCTCTGTGTTCCCTTGAAGCCACCCGTTGTTGTTCGATGGCCTCCTTAATTTCCATATTCCACCAGCTTCGTGGCTTCCTCTTTCCTCTCCAGCGGTTAACTCCTTTCACTTGTTTCATTTTTGTAGCGATGAGCAGTTCCAACTGATTATAATCCCAATTTTCCATGTGGCGTTTCTCAATTATTTCTTCTATATCGGCTGATATTAGCGCTATTTGTTCATCATTTAATTTTGCGTTGTCTTTTGGACTTCGTTGCATTTCTCTTTTGACTAGGGCTCCCAACTGTAGACTAATACGTTTATGATCACTTCCTAGGCTGTCCTTCCCCTCTTCGTCTATTTCCATTATTGCGAGCTTGCTATAGATGCCCTGCGACATTAGACAGTAGTCAATGGTTGTTTGCCTGTTACGGGATTCCCACGTGATTTGTCCCTCACATTTAGTTTCTCTATTGACAATAACTAAGTTGTGCCGCTCACACAAGTCTAGCATTAACTTCCCGTTACAATCTGTGTATCCATCCAGATCCTCGATGTGGCCGTTCATGTCTCCAAGCAAAATAATATCGACACCGTCTCCAATCTGCTTTATATCGTCATTGAGGCACTTAACTAGATCCTTGTTTTCTTGCCTGCATTTGTCCCCGGTCCCTAAATAAACTACCCCTAGCCATGTCCTTTTGCCAGCAATTGTACCTGATACCCAGACATGTTCTTTGCAAGTTGATTTTATTCTTTGCCAATTTGTTCCTTGATGTATCAGCATACCTACTCCTCCTCCCTTCTTCTCCGTTGTTGTTCTGTTGCACCCTTCCCAGACATAGCCATCGATGAAAGGTGGATCTTCTAGATCCCTCAGATGTGTCTCGCATAGAGCGTACACACCTACTGCTTCGTCCTTTAACTGCTGTTCTATTTCTAGCCATTTCGCTCTCTTTCTACCCCCTTGCATGTTTATGTAACTGATCCTGGCGTTAAATTTCTTTTTCGTAGTTTTCTTTCTGGGCCTCCTAGTGGCCATTTTGTTGGGATCAGCCGCCATTGTTACATTTACATCGCTTCTACCTACACCTACGCCCTGAGCCACCGTGGACCCCCTAAAAAAGCTACCGCTCGGCCTCCCAGGCGCCTGCCTATCTCTTCTCCTACCCTTCCACTGAAATGGATGCCATCTCGTCCAAAGTCTCTGCCCGAACCAGCCCTGTGCACTTCCTTGTTTATTTCTACCACCTCAAAGCCTTTCTCGAGGCCTAACTGCCTTATCTCGCGATTAAGATTCACAACGTCTTTAGCAACCTCTGCATTCCTTCCTTGTACCTCAGGCACTGTACACACCACGATCTGCGCTTGCTGTGCTATCGCCCTTATACCGTCAACTCCCTCAGCTAATGTTTTCCCTACTTGTGCGGCGTTACCATTCAGGACATCATTTAGCCCCGCCGCTACCACTACCAAGTTACGCCTTGCAGCCTTCTCGGAAAGTTCACTTTTAGTCGCTGTCAGGACATCGTCCATTGTCTTTCCTGGAAACACCTGTCCCCGAACAGTGGCGCCCCCACCGAAAACAGCGGCCGCGACTGTAAACTCCGCCAGGACATGCTCACCCATTGTCGGCGGCGCGACGTGGCTGGCCGCACCTCGCTTTGCGCTATGCATCAAGCGGCCGTGTCTCGCGTTTCACGGGCCCCCCGCTCCTGCGCCTGTCCGCGTGCTGCCGGCTGCTCTTGCAACGCTCTTGAAGCGTTTCCTCGGGACCGATGAAGCGGTCATTTCGCTGCCATTTTCCCGCTGCCTCCAGTAACGATGGCATCGGCGCCGCTGCCCCTTTGTTGAGTTCACCGTCCAGCGTGTTGCTGCGAATATTGAACGTGGTTGGCGAGAGACCGGGGAAGAAGTAGCGCATTCCCCCCTCTCCATCGTGTAAGCACGAATTTCTTTCTAATGTCAAGTAAGCAAGCGCTTTGAATTCATATAACCGCGTGTCGTGTTATCTTTCGTGTCATGTTGGTTGTTGCGATCTTTTGTTTCATGTTGGCTCCCGTGTGACACTTACTGCGTTGTCTTCTTAGCTGCTTCCTTCACTGACGACAGCGTGCCATTTAATCACGTTCGATTCGCCTTGCTTATCCCCAGGAAGCACGGAACATTAAAATAATGTTATAAATTTGTTATGTGTTTTGAAGTAGTATTATTTGTTCCTTTCGAACGCTACATTATGCTTTAAGATTAACAAGTAGCGTGAAGTTTTTTACTACAAACCCTAGTTACCATTCCAAGTAGACAATATTCAAATGATGACTTTTAAATGTCATTATGATCATTGTTTAAGATCACCAAATAATGTTTATGTTCTACCATGAATATCCGTTGAATGTTCAAAATGGGCTTTTTCTGAGTATATTCTTCTAAAAGTTATATTATAACCGTGACTATAAAAGTGCTTTAGAAGAATCACTGCTTTCCAAAATTTTTCCTGCTTTTTTTTTTACGGTCAAGGTATTTTCTAATTAGCTGTATGTCACACCTAAGTCTATTAAATTGTGCCTGCCATATACTGCATGCACGCCACTGTTATTTTGTTTTGTTAGAAAGCTTTGCTTCCTACCCATTCCCTACTGTTGCTCACGAGACGCCCACCAGTGATGGCTACATAATCTTGACCCCATGGTATGAGTTCGGAGGTGCGGGCATGAGTTGCCTGTTGTGCTGTATTGCGGAGGCCACATTTCACTTATCATTGCGGAAACTAAAAGAGTTTTTTTCGTGGCCAGTATTTCTGCCCTGTGTAAAAAAGGGCAAGGACGGATAGGGCTCGTTGGTAATGCGCCGAGCTTAAATGAAACCAAAAACTCCAGCGTGGAAGGGGAATACAGGTAATGACAGCGTTACATGAGTATGGAATACGCAGACGCGGGTTCGATCCCGGCCGCGGCGGCCGAATTTCGATGAAGGCGAAATTCTGGAGGGCCGTGTACTGTGCGATGTCAGTGCACGTTAAAGAACCCCAGGTGGTCCAAATTTCCGG